>NW_011494677.1:13025239-13028572 GCF_000754665.1 Bison bison bison | reverse complement strand
TGGCATCTGGTCCCATCACTTCATGGGATATAGATGGGGAAACAGTGGAAATAGTGTCAGACTTTATTTTTCTGGGCTCCAAAATCACTACAGATGGTGACTGCAGCCATGAAATTAAAAGACGCTTACTCCTTGGAAGGAAAGTTATGACCAACCTAGATAGCATATTCAAAAGCAGAGACATTACTTTGCCAACAAAGGTCCGTCTAGTCAAGGCTGTGGTTTTATCTGTGGTCATGTATGGATGTGAGAGTTGGACTGTGAAGAAGGCTGAGTGCCGAAGAATTGATGCTTTTGAACTGTGGTGTTGGAGAAGACTCTTGTGGAGTCCCCTGGACTGCAAGGAGATCCAACCAGTCCATTCTGAAGGAGATCAGCCCTGGGATTTCTTTGGAAGGAATGATGCTAAAGCTGAAACTCCAGTACTTTGGCCACCTCATGCGAAGAGTTGACTCATTGGAAAAGACTCTGATGCTGGGAGGGATTGGGGGCAGGAGGAGAAGGGGAAGACAGAGGATGAGATGGCTGGATGGCATCACTGACTTGATGGACGTGAGTCTGAGTGAACTCCGGGAGTTGGTGATGGACAGGGAGGCCTGGCGTGCTGCGATTCATGGGGTCGCAAAGAGTCGGACACAACTGAGCCACTGATCTGATCTATTTGTGTGTGCATATCTATAAATACACACACACACAAATCATATTAAATCTCAAAAACACTGTTAAGTAAAAATATCCAAATATATACTCTGCAATTTTTTTCTCATGTTTTTAAGCACAGGCAAATTAATCTATGGCAATGGAAATCAGAACAGTGATGTCATATAAGGGAGGGGGTGCAAATGGAAGAGGGCCAGAAGAAATCCATGTCGGGGTGGATACCAATAGTGTATATCTTCATTGTTATAGGTATATAATATATATATTAGTATATGTGTGTGTGTGTGTGTGTGTGTATGTGATGCATGAATACTCAGTCATGTCCAACTCTTTGTGACCCCATGGACTGGAGCTTGGCAAGCTCCAGTCCATGGGATTCTCCAGGCAAGAAAAATGAAGTGGGTTGCTACGCCCTCCTTTAGGGATATATGGGTGTATGTGTGCATATATGTATACACACACACACACACACATATACATACACACATATGTGCATCAAAGCTTCTCAAGTTGGAAGTTAAGATTTGTACATTAGACTATACATTTTACTTCCATAAAAAATTTGTGAAAGTCAATTTTAAAACTTGTGGTTCTGGGACTTCCCCGGTGGTACAATGGGTGAGAATCTGCCTGCCAATGCAGGGGACACGGATTCTATCCCTGGCCCAGGAAGACTCCACATGCTGTGCAGCAACTAAGCCTGTGAGCCACAACTACTGAGCCCATGTGCCTACAGCCTGTGGTCCGTAATAAGAGAAGCCACTGAAATGAGAAGCATGTGTATTGCCGAGGAGAGAGTAGCCCCTGCTCTCTGCAGCTGGAGAAAACACGCGTGCAGCAACAAAGACCCAGCACAACCAAAACTAAAAATACATATATGTTATAAAGCAAAAAACAAACTAAAAACACCTTGTGGATCTGGACAAGATGGAATGGATGGCATTCTCCTCATTCTTCATGCTCCCAAACTCTGAATGTTATTTATATATGAAACATAAGAAGGCTCTGAAAGGTAGAGAGAAGAACCCATATAGGCCAGGGACCTCAGGAACCAAAAACAATACATCTTAGGGTCTCTTTGTACTTATGTCCTGGACTGGATGATACTAGATAAGTAGGAAGGCCAGAAACAACAGCACAGACAGAAAAAATCTCCAAGAAAAGCCTGCTCATTCTAGTCAAAAACGAACAAACAGAAACCAGGAAAGAGCCACCTCACAATACAAAATTGTTTACACATTCTCTCACGTCACACCACACCACTCTGTCTTCACATCATCCCACGATTTCCTACTGCTCTTATGATTAAGAAAAAGTTGCCACAAGGTTCTCAAGGTCTTTCATAACTGAGTGCCAAGTTACCTTTATAGCCTTAGTTTTCAACATTCACAGACACTAACCACACGTCAAATTACTTCCTGTTCTCTGAATGAGGGATATGGCTTTTATTCACTCTGTCTTCTCTATCTTGAATACATTTTCCAGTTGTCTTTTGCCTGATAAAATTTTATTTTTCCTAAGATACCCAGCTGGAGGAAAATATCTTTCATTCCTTCTTATTCTGTGTGCAAACATCACTTTGCTTTTTATCAGGATCACAGCTTTTGTCACACTGTATATGAAATGACTGCTATGCTGACCTGCATCCTTACCTGAACTGTGTAAGCCCAGAATATTCTTACAATGCTGGAACAACACAGAGTGAAAAGCACACAGCAGTTAGTTCTTGAATTGAACTAAAATAACTTGAAGTGTAAATATTTCTGTGGTATCATAGAGATGATAATTTCACTTTCTGATAACAGAAGATGATAACCTCATTATTTCCTGAGTCAGTGCCACTGATTTCCTAGACTCTGAGTTTATCTGAGTATGAGTAGATTTAGATAGTTATAATATCATCACCAAGGCTTACTACTGTTTCCACAATCTTGTCCATTTCTGGGGTCTCAGGTATATGCAAAGGACAAGGCATTCAGTTTCTAAAACAGATAAGGAAGTCTAAAAAAGTGGGAAAACTGGCTTAAAACTCAACATTCAGAAAACGTAAGATGATGGCATCTGGTCCCATTACTTCATGGCAAATAGATGGGGAAACAGTGACAGACTTTATTTTGGGGGGCTCCAAAATCACTGAAGATTGTGACTGCAGCCATGAAATTAAAAGACCTTGCTCCTTAAAAGAAAAGTTATGACCAACCTAGACAGCATATTAAAAACTTTGCCAACAATGGTCTGTCTAGTCAAAGCTATGGTTTTTCCAGTAATTGTGTATGGATGTGAGAGTTGGACTATAAACAAAGTCAAGCACCGAAGAATTGATGCTTTTGAACTGTGGTGTTAGAGAAGACTTCAGAGTCCCGGGGACTGCAAGGAGATCAAACCAGTCCATCCTAAGGGAAATCAGTCCTGAATATTCATTGGAAGGACTGATGCTGATGCTGAAACTCCAATACTTTGGCCACCTGATGTGAAGAACTGACTCACTGGAAAAGACCCTGATGCTGGGAAAGACTGAAGGCAGGAGGAGAAGGGCCGACAGAGGATGGTTGGATGGCATCAGCGACTCAATGGAAATAAGTCTGAGTAAATTCAGGGAATTGGTGATGGACAGGGAGGACTGGCGTGCTGCAGCTCATGGATTTGCAAAGAGTCGATCACAACTGAGCGACT
>NW_011494677.1:12973190-13025139 GCF_000754665.1 Bison bison bison | reverse complement strand
TGGGGTTGAAAAGAGCTGAGCACAACTGAGCGACTGAACTGACTGACTGCCATGAAGTGATGTGACAGGATGCCCTGATCTTTGCTTTTTGAATGTTGAGTTTTAAGCTAGTTTTTTCACTCTCATCTTTCACCTTCATCAAGAGGCTCTTTAGTTCCTCTTTGCTTTCTGTCATTAGGGTGGTATCATCTGCATATCTGAGGTTGTTGATATTTCTCCTAGCAATCTTGATCCCAGCTTATAAGTCTTGGTGCCGAGCATTTTGCATGATGTACTCTGCATAGAAGTAAAATAAGGAGGGTGACAATATACAGCCTTGACGTACTCCTTTCCCAATTTAGAACCAGTCAGTTGTTCCACGTCCAGTTCTAATTGTTGCTTCTTGACCTGCATACAGGTTTCCCTGGAGGCAGGTAAGATGGTCTGTTAAACCCATCTCTTGAAGAATTTTCCAGAGTTTGCTGTGATCCACACAATCAAAGGCTTTAGCATAGTCAATGAAACAGAAGTAGATGTTTTCTTAGAATTTCCTTCCTTTTTCTATGATCCAAGGGATGTTAGCAATTTGATCTCTGGTTCCTCTGCCTTTTCTAAATCCAGCTTATACATCTGGAAGTTCTCCGTTCACATACTGTTGAAGCCTAACTTGAAGAATTATGAGCATGATCTCGCTATCATGTGAAATGAGCGCAACTGTGCAGTAGTCTGAACATTCTTTGGCATTGCCCTTCTTTGGGACTGGAATGAAAACTGATTTTTTCCAGTACTGCGGCCACCTTTGAGTTGCCAAAGTTGCTGGTATATTGAGTGCATACTGCTTATTTAACTTATATGCAGAGTACATCATGAGAAATGCTGGACTAGAGAAACACAAGCTGGAATCAAGATTGCCAGGAGAAATATCAATAACCTCAGAAATGCAGATGACACCACCCTTATGGCAGAAAGCAAAGAACTAAAGAGCCTCTTGATGAAAGTGAAAGAGGAGAGTGAAACAGTTGGCCTAAAGCTCAACATTCAGAAATCTTAAGATCATGGCATCTGGTCCCACCACTTCATGGCAAATAGATGGGCAAACAGTGGATACAGTGACAGACTTTATTTTGGGGAGCTCCAAAATCACTGCAGATAGTGACTGTAGCCATGAAATTAGAAGACGCTTGCTCTGTGGAAGAAAAGTTATGACCAACCTAGATACCATATTAAAAAGCAGAGACATTACTTTGCCAACAAAAGTCAGTCTAGTCAAGGCTATGGTTTTTCCTGTGGTCATGTATGAATGTGAGAGTTGGACTGTGAAGAAGGCTGAGCACTGGAGAATTGATGCTTTTGAACTGTGGTGTTGGAGAAGACTCTTGAGAGTCCCTTGGACTGCAAGAGATCCAACCAGTCCATCCTAAAGGAAATCAATATTGAATGTTCATTAGAAGGACTGACGCTAAAGCTGAAACTCCAATATTTTGGCTACCTGATGCAAAGAACTGACTCATTTGAAAAAACCCTGATGCTAAGAAAAATTAAAGGCTGGAGGAAAAGGGGACAACAGAGGATGAGATGGTTGGATGGCATCACTGACTCAATGGACGCGAGTTTGAGTGAACTCTGGGAGTTGGCGATGGACAGGGATGCCTGGCGTGCTGCAGTTCATGGGGTCGCAAAGAGTCGGAGATGACTGAGTAACTAAACTGAGTGCAGCATCTTTTAGGATTTGAAACAGCTCAGCTGGAATTCCATCACCTCCACTAGCTTTGTTTGTGGTAGTGCTTCCTAAGGCCCACTAGACATTACATTCCAGGGTGTCTTGCTGTAGGTGAGTGACCACACCACCATGGTTATCCATGTCACCAAGACCTTTTTTGTATAGTTCTGTGTATTCCTGCCACCTCTTCTTAATCTCTTCTGCCTCGGTTAGGTCCTGGCGATTTCTGTCCTTTATTGTGCCCATCTTTGCATGAAATGTTCCCTTGGTATCTCCAATTTTCTTGAAGAATCTCCAGTCTTTCCCATTTTATTGTCTTCCTGTATTTCTTTTACATTGTTCACTTAAGGCTTTTTTTAATCTCTCTTTGCTATTCTCTGAAGCTTTGCATTTAATTGGGAATATCTTTCCCTTTTACTTTGCCTTTTGTTTCTCTTCTCAACAATTTGTAAACCATCCTCAGAAAACCACATGACAAAACGTGGTCCATGTCAACTGTGTTTATTTCACTCTGCCATAAATTATACCCCCAGGATATACGATGCTCTATTTTTTTAAGGTAGACTTTCAAGATACGTATTTTATAACTGGAAATTCATAACCTTTGGCCAGTATTTCCCTATTTCTCCCACCTTCAACCCCTGGTAACCACCACTCTACTTTCTCTGTATATCTGGCTTTTTTAGTTTCCACATATAAGTTATACCATACTGTATTTGTCTTTATCTGTCTGGCTTACTGCATTAAGCACTGTAACCTCAAGATTAAAGTTTTCAGAAATGGCAGGATGTTCTCATTGCTGAATACTGTTCCTTTATGTGTATAACATGAGATGTGTATCTATATCGCACTTTATTTATCCATTCATCCACTGACATACATTTAGGTTGTTTCCCTATCTAGGCTTTTGCAGATACTTACTTGGAAGTGAAACTGATGGATCAAATGGCACTTCTATTTTTGACTTTTTGAGTAAGCCCATACTATTTTCCATAGTGGCTGTATCAATTTACACCCCAATGACAGTTCACAGACTCCTTTTTCTCCACATACATCCCCAACAACGTATACCTCTTATCTGTGATGATAGCTATTCTTACAAGCTTGAGTAATGTTCATGGTGGCTTTCATATGCATTCCCCTGACGATCAGTGATACTAAGCATGTTTTCGTGTACCTTTAGATCATTTATATGCCTTCTCTGGAAAAATGTCTTCTCAGTTCCTCCGCTCATTTTTTCATCAGGTTTGTATTTTTGCTATTGAGTTGTATGAATACTTTATGTGTTTTGGATGTTAATCTCTTATTGGATATATAATTTGCAAGTATTTTTCCCATACCTTAGGTTGCCTTTCCATTTTGTTGATGACTTCTTTTGCTGTGCAGAGATTGTTTAGTTTGATGTAGTTAGCCCCACTTATTTTGCTTTTGTTTCTTGTGACTTTGGTATCACATCCAGAAAATCAATGCAAAGATCACTGTCAAGGATCTTTTTCCCAGAGTTTATTCTAGGAGTTTTATGGTTTGGGGCCTGAGGTTTAAGTCTTTAATTCACTTGAACTTCTGTGAGTGATCTCAAGAAAGGGGTCCCATTTTATTTTTCTGCTGTGCTTATCTAGTTTTTCTAACACCATTTATTGAAGAGAATATCCTTTCCCCTTTGAGTATTCTTGGTTCCCCTGCCATATATTATTTGATTGTATATGCAGGGGTTTATTAATAGACTCTCAAATTCTATTCTGTGGGTCAATGTGTCTATTCTCATCCCAGTATCATACAGGCATAAAATTGCTATAGCTCTGTGATGCAATTTTATCAGGAAGTGTGATGTCACCATTTTGTTCTCCTTTCCCAGAATCACTCTGGCTATTCAGGGTCTTTTGTAGTTCCACATAAATTTTAGGATTTTTCTGTTTGGTTAAAAATACTACTGGAATTTTGAAAGTGATTGCACTGAATCTGTAGATGGCTTTGGATGGCATGTACATTATGACAATATTAATTCTTCTGGCCTGTGACCATGGAATATCTTTCCACTAATTGTGCTCTCTTCGATTTTTTTTCACCAGTGTCTTCAGTTTTCACTGTACAGTGTATAGATCTTTCACTTCCTTGGTTAAATTTGCAATATTCAAAATATTTCTGTAAATAGGATTATTTTCTCAGATATTTTATTGTCAGTATATAGAAATGCCACTGATTTTTGTATGTTAATTCTGCATCCTGCAGTTATGTTGAATTGGTTGATTAATTCTAATAGTTTTTTGGTGGAGTCATTAGTATTTTCTACACATTAGATCATACCATTTACAAAGAATTTTACTTCTTCCTTTCTGATTTGGATGCCTTTTATTCCCTTTCTTGCCTGATTGCTCTGGCCAGGCCTTCCAATACTATGTTGAATGGGAATGATGAGTGGGCACCTTTGTCTTATTCCTCATTGTAGACAAAAACTTTTTAATATCACACTGTTGAGTACCATATTGGCTGGTGGTCACACGTGGCTTTCATTGTGTTGAGGTATGTTCCTTCTATATCCAACCTGTTGAGCTTTTTCTCCATGAAACAATGCTTAATTTGTCAAATTTGTTGTCTTCACTTATGGGAATGATAATACAGTTTTTTATCTTTCATTCTATTAATATGGTGTAATATGCTTATTGATTTATATACATTTAACCATTTTTGCACCTCAGAGATAAATCCCACTTGATCATGGTATATGATCCTTTCATGTGCTGTTGAACTTAGTTTGCTAACATTCTGTCAAGGAATAGTGCATCTATGTTCACTAGCAATATTGATCTATAATTTTCTATAGTGGCCATATATGGCTTTGGTGTCAGGGTAATTCTGGCTTTGTATAGTAAGTTGGAGAGTATTCCCTCCTCTTCAGTTTTTTGTAGGGGTTTGAGAAATATTGATATTAATTTAATACTTCTTGAATTGTTTGGTAGAATTCACGAATGAAAGCATCTGGTCCAGGGCTTTTCCTGTGTTGGAAGGTTTTTTTTTTGGTTAGTGATTCAGTCTCCTCACTTGTTACTGAGTCTATTCAAATTTCCTTTATCTTCATGATTCAGGCTCAGCTAACTGTATGGTTCTAAGAATTTATCAGTTTCTTCTAGTTTATTGATTTTTGTTCATGGCAGCATCTTATGACCCTTTGTATAACTGTGTTATCAGTTTTAAAGTTTTCTCTTTCTAACTTTATTTGAGTCTACTTTTTCTGAGTTAGTCCAGCTAAAGTATTATTTATTTTGTTTATGGTTTCCAAAACGATCATTTATTTTTGTTGATTTTCTGTTGTTGGTCCATTTTCTATTTTATTTATTTTTGTTCTTTATTTCCCTTCCTCTGCTGAGTTTGACTTTAGTTTGTTCTTCTTCTTCTACTTCCTTAAAGTGAAAAGTTGATTTGCTGGGGATTTTTCTTTTCAATTAATATGGGAGTATCACTATAAACTTCCTGCTTAGAACACTTGTGTATCAATCAGCCCACAGGTTTTGATATGTTGTGTTTCCCTCTTCTTCTGTTTCACAATTGATTTCCTTTCTGATTTCTTCTTTGACCCCCTGGTTGTTCAGCAGTGCATTATTTAACTTCTATATACAAGAATCCCTTACTTTTCCTCTCTGTGCCACTCTCTATGCCACTTCACTTTTACAGGAGACACATGCTGCTAGTATAAAGTTTCACTCCATGAAAGAAAAAAAGTAATTGCTCCCGCCCTTTCTTTGCACCATTCTGGCCTACAGAAGTTTTCATAGGAATGCCCTACTTACAGATAGTGAAGAAAACCTGTATTTGTGACTTTTCCAGGTTTATTCCTGTTATTAACAATTTCATAGCACTATAGTCAGAAACCATCCTTGGTGTGATTTCAGTATTCTTAAATTGCAGAGATTAGTTTCATGACTTATATAGTCTCTCTTGGAGAAGTTTTATGTGTGCTTGAGAAGACTGTATACTCTACTGCTTTTGGGTGGAATGTTCTATAACATATGCAGCTGTTAGATCCTCTTGCCTAAATGCATTAGGCTCAGGTCCAATGTTCCCTTACTGATTTTCTGTCTGCATCATCTATCCACTGTTGAAAGTGGGGCACTCAATTCCCCTACTATAATTCTATTTTTGTCTGCTTCTTTCTTTTTTGATCTGTTTACTAATATGCTGTTTAAAATAACAGTAAGCTTAATGATCCCCTTTATCATTATAAAATGATCCTTTTCTCTTAATACTGCTTTTGGCTTCAAATCTGTCTGATACAGCTGTAACTACCCCTGTTCTCTTTTGCTTTCTAATTTCATGTTGTATCTTTTTCCATCCCTTTGGTTTTTTTTTAGCCTCTGTCCTTAAAGCTGAAGTGCATCTTTTGTAGGCAGTATACAGCTGGTGTTTAATTTTATCCATCCAGCCACAATAAGCTTTTAGAGAGTTCAATACAGTGATATTAAAAGTAATTACTGATAGGTAAGAACTCACTAAGGCTATCTTATCAGTTTTATGGCTGTTTCGTTGTTTCCTCTTTTCTCTTGAGAATTGCCTTCCTTTCTGAATCGATAATTTTCCATTGTGATAAGTTTTGTCTTCCTTCTCTTTAGCTTTTGTAAATCTATTGTAGATTTTACCATGAAGCTTGTATAAAAATATATAAAGGTGCATTTTACAATGATGGCAATTTTTCTTTGATCACAGACAAAAACTCTAATATTTTACTCCTTTTATGTTTTTGATGTTGCCATTTACATCTTTTATATTGTTTACACCTTAATAAATTGTTGAAGCTATAGCTATTTTAATACTTTTGCCCTTTAACCTTTATACTAGAATTAAGTATTTAACACATCATCGTATTACAATATTCAGAGTATTCTGAATCTGATTATATGTTGATTTTTTCAGTGTGTTGTACATTTTCATATGCTTTCTTGTTACTAATTACTGTTGTTTTGGTAAAGTTTGAAGAACTCCTCTCAGTATTTCTGTAAGATAGGTCTAGTGATGATGAACTCCCGTAATTGTTAAAAGAAGTCTCCATCCTGCCTTTATTTGTGAAGGATGGCTTTGGTGGGTAATGTGTTATCGGTTGGCAGCTCCTTTCCTCTGCACGTTGAATCTAACACCCTTTCTCTCCCGGACTGCAAGGTCTTTGCTGACAAACCTCGGACAGTCTTCTGGGGGTTACCATGTGTAAGAAAATTTTTCTCTTACTGCTTATAAAATTCTGTTTCTTTGATTTCAGTAATTTTGTTACAATGCCTCTTAGAGAAAGTATTTTTAACTGAAATTTTGGGTTTACCTACTAACTGCAGAACTTGGAATGTCCAAATCACTCCATACTTGGGAAGTTCTAAGCCATTATTTCTTTTTTCTTTTGGCCATGCCATGGGGCTTGTGGGATATTAGTTGCCCAATCAGAGATTGAACCTGGACCCCTGGCAGTGAAAGTATAGAGTCCTAACCATTGGACTGCCAGGGAATTCCCTATTATTTCTATAAACAAGCTTTCTATCCCTTTCTTCTCCTTCTGGGACTCCACTTATGCATACATCATTTCCCTTGATGGGATTTGTCAGTCCTATAAGTTCTTTATTTCTTTTCATTCATTTTATTCCTCGGATGATTAAAATTGATCTGCCTTCTAACTTACTGACTTTTCTATCTGGTCAAGTCTACTTTTGAAGCTCTCTACGGAATTCTTCAGCTCCAACATTTCTGTTTGGATTTACTTCATGTTTCCTATCTCACTATTGCATTTATTCAGTTCTTATATCATTTCCCTGGTATTTCAAAATCACCAACCTGTGTTCTCTTACAGCTCTTTGAGCATCATTAGAGCAATTGCTTTGAATTCTTTGTTGGCAGTTCCCGGATCATTACTTCTTTGGGACCAATTACTGGAGGTTTACTGTATTCTTTGGTGGAGTCATGTTTCCTTGATTCTCTGTGATTCCTGGAGACTTGCATAGATGACTAAGTATTTTTAAGAAGCAGTCACCGTTCCAGACTTCATGAACTAACTTTAATACAGAAAAAGTTATCACGGGTGGGGCGTAATGGCATCTGCTGTTACCCTGGGTCTAGTGGTCCAGAGCACCAGGTACGTGTGTGTGCGCGTGTGTCTGCATCTGTGGTGGGGACCAGACCTAGTGCTGCTTCTACTCAGGTCGCTGGACCTGGTGGTAGGGGTAATTAGCAGGGAATCTAGGCTTGCACTTGCACAGCTGAGCCCTGAACTAACTGCCCACATGGCTCCCAAGTTCCTCGGAAGCTGGGGAGGGACTCAAGACCGCTGATGTCTTACCCTTGTGCAGATGCAGAGGACCGTGATGACTGCTAATGCAGTTTCAGGGCTGTAGCAGGGGTGGGGAGGGGCTCAGGTGGCTGGTGTAAGCAAACAGAAACATCCCTGGAGTGGAAGATAGCAGAATGTTCAAGGAGTCCCTGGTGGCTGTGCTGGCTATTGACTCTGTCAGTGGCAAAATCTGCTGAGTTTGTCTTCAAAGCAGGTCTCTGTGAAACGGCATTGCACTGCATTTGTGCTGGTAATAGCCTCTGCTTTTCCTCCATGATTTTGTTGGCTCTGTAAATCTCAGCTTTGTTGTTATCGGTGGGGTAAAGTTGAAGCAGACCATTACACAGGGCCTCAAAAGGATGAAGAAACTATTTGCTTTTCCTTTTTTGGTTAGAGGAATTCTTTCTAGCTGGGAAGTTGCTTCCTGATGCTGAACAATGCCAGCATGAGGGATGGAGTGATGCAGGCAAAATGAAACCTTTCCTTCTAGTGAGATTTTCGCAGGTTTTTTGTTCGACTGTGTTGCTAAAACTTGCCAGGTGGACTTTTTAGTTCTTCCAGAGCAATTTTTATTTGTGGATAGCTGTCCAATCATTGATTTTTATGGGGACCCATGAGGGATTGGGGTACCAGGTTTTGCTACGTTGCCATTAGCACTTTTAAGTCATTAATTATGTTGGATCATACTACTACTTCTATTAATGCTAGATTTTGATAGTTGGAGACTTAAATCCAGGTTGTCTAGAATTTTATTAGCATTAATGAAATAGCAAAAAAAAAAAAAGAGAGAAAAAGAGAGCTATGTAAGTTTGAAATGTTCTAGAACCACAGCAAACTTAAGTGTTTGGAAAAAAAGACAAAAACTTTCTTTAGAGAATGTCTTTAGTAATGACTTAATAATGAGTTAATGAAGTACAGATTATAACTCACTGAGAAAGTATAGTTAAATAATTGTTAGTTATATTTACAGTGTATTATTATAAAATATATTGAAGATGATCCATGCTTTCAGAACTCAATATATTAACTCAATAAGCAAACTAAAGAAAAAGAATGGTTTCTGGCCATCAAAACTTAAATATAAGCAGTCTAGGAATATCATGAAGGCTATCACAGTAAAATATTTGAAAACTACTTCATTTTTATATATATATGAAAATGGAAAGTTACTGAAAAAATATCTTAAATATGAAAATAGTGTTAGATACTATAACAACCTAATAGCAAATGTTATTTTGAAATGTAATAGTTTCAACAATTTGGGTGCCATACATTATCACTGGATCATCGAAAAAGCAAGAGAGTTCCAGAAAACATCTACTTTTGCTTTATTGACTACACCAAAGCCTTTGTGTGAACCACAAAAAAAACTGTGGGAAATTCTTAAAGAGATGGGAATACAAGACCACCTTACCTGAGAAATCTATATGCAGGTCAAGAAGCAACAATTAGAACCAGAGATGGAACAACAGAGTGGTTCCAAATCGGGAAAGGAGTACATCAAGGCCGTATATTGTCACCCTGCTTATTTAACTTCTATGCAGAGTATATCATGCAAAACGCTAGGCTGGATGAAGCACAAGTTGGAATAAAGACTGCAGGGAGAAATATCAATAATCTCAGATATGCAGATGACACCACCCTTATGGCAGAAAGCGAAGTATTAGAGAGCCTCTTGATGAAAGTGAGAGAGAAGAGTGAAAAAGCTGGCTTAAAACTCAACAGTCAGAAAACTAAGATTATGGCATCCGGTCCCATCACTTCATGGCAAATAGATGGGCAAACAATGGAAACAGTGAGAGATTTTTTTTTGGGGGGGGCTCCAAAATCACTGTAGATGGTGACTACAGCCATGAAATTAAAAGACACTTGCTCCTTGAAAGAAAAGCTATGACCAACCTAAACAGCATATTAAGAAGCAGAGACATCACTTTGCCAACAATGGTCTGTCTAGTCAAAGCTATGGTTTTTCCAGTAGTCATGTATGGATGTGAGAGTTGGACTGTAAAGAAAGCTGAGCGCCAAAGAATTGATGCTTTTGAACTGTGGTGTTGGAGAAGACTCTTGAGAGTCCCTTGGACTGCAACGAGATCAAACCAGTCCATCCTAAAGGAAATCAGCCCTGAATATTCATTGGAAGGACTGATGTTGAAGCTGAGACTCCAATACTCTGGCCACCTGATGCAAAGAACCAACTCATTGGAAAAGACCCTGATGCTGGGAAAGATTGAGGGCAGGAGGAAAAGAGGACGACAGAGGATAAGATGGGTAGCTGGCATCACTGATGCTATGGACATGAGTTTAAGGAGGCTCTGAGAGTTGGTGATGGACAGGGAAGCCTGACATGCCACAGTCCATGGGGTCAGAAAGATTTGGACACAACTGAATGACGAAATTGACATTATCACATATATAATAATGGAGACATTTTTTTTTCATTTTCAAGTGAGGCTTCAGATAGTTTGTATGAAGTTATCAGTTGGAGGACTTCTAAAGAATAAAATGGTATTGCATTCTATATGCTATCTTACACATTTTAGGTATTATTAAAATTTTAAAAAACACGTACCATATAATTTTGAGGAAACGAGAAGAAACCTTAGGTATTAGTTTGCATATCCAGTTAAATTGAACCTGACAGGTATGTACCTCAAAAAAAGAACACAGTGGTGTGTTACAATTTCATATAATGGGAAAAGCATTCCTGATGATTTACAGTTTACATTTTAAACCTGAAATTGTTAAAGATTTAATAAGTTTATAGATTGCAAATCAAATTTCAGATAAAATATAGTGATTGCTTATTTCATAATGTTCCCTTTATGTAAAAAAAAAAAAAATACTATTTTATCTTTGAATGAGAGAAAACTATAATGTTACCTAACTTTCAGAGCTTTTCAAGGATTCTTGCAAGATTTGATGTAGGACACAGTACTTCTGTTTCTTGGCAGAAATAAAATGTTGCTTTTCACAGTAAGTGTTTCTTCAGGAGAGAATTAAAGCACCTTTGCATTATTAACATAGCAAAACTGCTAGTACATCTGTTATAGAATTCATTTTAGGCATGAGGCTTAGAGTAGTCTAAATTACACAGTCTTAAAAGTTACACTCAGAGATAAAAGATCAGAAGTTATAGTAGAGGCAAGCAATATTTAAAAACTTGCTTTAAAATATTTTATGGTATATACTTTTGTGAGAGTCCTTTTGTTCTTTTTTTAACTGGAGGATAACTGCTTAACAATGTCGCATTGGTTTCTGTTGTACAGCAACGTGAATCAGCTGGAAGTATGCACATGCCCCTTCCCTCTCGAGCGTCCACCCCACACCTCTAGGTGGTCACCGAGCAGCAGGCTGAGCTCCTTGTTATGCAGCAGCTGCCCTCTAGCTGTCTGTCTACACTCAGCCGTGTATGTACGTCTGTGCTACTCTCTCCATCTGTCCTACCTTCTTGTCCCCCCGCTGTGTCACAAGTCTGTTCTCTGCATCTGGTATTCTGCCCTGCAAACAGGTTCATCAGTACCATTTTCCTAGGTTTCATGTATATGTGTTAATATAGGAGATTTAGTTTTCTCTTTCTGACTGACTTCACTATGATAAGACTCTAGGTTCATGTACCTCTGTACAACTGATTCAATTTTCTTCATTATGGCTGAGTAATATTTCACTGTATACTTTGTACTTTAATACACAATAAATCCAAGTCAGACAAGTCCAAATTTTTCAAATAGATTAAATTTTAGCAAGGTAAGGAGTAAACAATTACAACCCATATAAGTAAATTACCAATGGACTATTAGATATAATTATATAGCTACAAATAATTTCATAAATAATCATTTGTATACTATATGCAGTCAATGGTCTTCTAGTGAGTGAGTAGAACAAAATTAAAGCATTATTTTCTCATAGTAACCTAAGAACAGGCCAAAAAAAAACCTTTGACATGTTATAAATAGCTAGAACACAGACAGCCTCATCAGCCCAAATACAGAATAAAATGTACAGAATCCATCAGGTTTGATCATTTTGTGTGACTGTTCTTTGGCTCATTCTATTCATTCATTCAAGTCTGTATAAATCTTATTAAAAAAAAGAATTACAAAGATAAGTAACATTCCAATTCTGTGTCTAAGGTAATTTCATTTTATGAGTGGACATGATTATGCAAAAATATTTAAGACTGAAAAAAATGAATATGACAAATAACTACCATGGCCATTCAGAATTGGAAAACTCTATATTCATCCAAGATAAAAAGAAAAGACTTCATTGAAAAAAACAACATGGGTTTTACAAGTATAGAAAAGGAGAAATGCCATTCCACAATGATAATATTTACAGTAAAAGAAAATGTGCAATGTCTTCATTGTTAACAAGAATTTAACAAATATATCAGACTGGTTTTTCTACGTGAGTCCTATTCTTTGGGCTATTTTACTATTTAGCTAACATGACACCAGAAGTTTAATAATAATATTTAGGGGGAGGTAAGAAATAAGTTAGAATGCAGGAAGTGGAACACATAGAGAGAGAGAGACAATGATTTTATTGTTACTTCAAAATATTTAGCATGATGTCTCCAAAACAATGGTCATTTCTCCAACGCAGACCTATTGTTTCCTTCTCTTACGATTTTTAATCATTCACAAATTTTAGCATATGTGACCAAATCACACTGTGCCATGTTTTTTAATATAAGAGGGACAAAGTATATTTTGATTCTCTGTTTTGGTAAGTATATGTGACACATTTGATGTAGTGCTTAAGATTTTATGGGGAAGAAACATTAAACATATAGAAACACTAAAACTTCTTTTAATGTAACCTAATACTTAAATTTTACACAAATTTTCTCATGGCTCCTAATCTTTATATGGAAAGGTGATATGAATATGAATACTGAAATAATTTTGGACTACTAAATTTCATGCAAGCTTATAAAAATTAATTCTTTTTAAATCATTGATTGGCATTTTAGAGAATCAAAATATAATGATACTGGAAAATACACAATGAATAAGACATATTCTGATTTACTGAAATTTACATGGTCTTATTTTGAAGTTGGAGAGACACAACTCTAAATGCTTTTTTTCAAATTAGAATATATATGCTTATTATGAATTATGTTTAATATAATTTAATTTAATTCAATTTTATTGATAGTATGAGAATAATTTCCTTGTTTTTTAATGACCACAGGGTTCTATTTATTTAGTACATTATTCTTTACAATATACTAAATTTACCAAAACTGGAAAAAATTTAAATAATGCCAACCAGTCAGCAAATAACATCCCTTTCTTTGTGTGTGAGTCAATTCTCCTTGCCTTTGCTTTTTTACTCTTTTCTCTGAAATCACATTTATTCTGGATTCTCAGTGTTACATGAAGTTTGACATCGTAAAACACTCTCATTTTGTAGTTCTATAATCCCTCTGGGTATGTGCTTTAAAGGTTTTAATTACAAAGTACAAACAAACCTTAGGAGGGAAACATTTTTCCCAGACACAGTTAATATTTTTGAAAGACTGAAAATAAGCTTGAGTTTCTATTTGCAAAGAAAGATTTATCTATTCAGATTTATTTTTATTTAATATGTATCATGTGTGAAATGTTTTGATAGACAGGGAGGGTACAAATCACGTGGTGGTGGTGGTGTAGTCGCTAAGCCGTGTCTGCCTCTTGTGATCCCATGGTCTGTAGCCCGCCAGGCTCCTCTGTCCATGGGATTCTCCAGGCAAGAATACTGGAGTGGGCTGCCATTTCCTTCTCCACAAATCACTCACATGGCCCTTCTTAATTAATTGTCAGGATTGTTAGCACCAACAATTAAAAGAAAGTAAAGGAACAGTTTGGATTGGCTTCAGAAGGTGGTTAGATCAGTGAATTTAGTATCAAGAATGCATACTTGATGATGAAAGTCAAAGCCAGGTATAGACACAGCAGAGAGAAGCAACAGATGCTAAAGACAAAGGCAAGGACCTTTACCAATGGCCAACTAGACACAAAAAAATGTTAAAAACCAAAAGAAATAAAAAGGCAAAGCTTGTCAAGAAAAAAGATGCAAGGTCACAGCAACCAGGGAACTGAGGCAACAATTTAAAACAATTCAGTTTCTAATACAATGCAAAGCTTTACTGACGGAGACATGGGGTGAACCAGACTCACGCTGCATCTCTCCACTGGTCTGTCAGTCCTGTGATGCAGCTGTACTGCAAGGGCAAATACAGTACCTGCCACTTAATGGGCCTTCAACAAACAGTTATTGGATGGGAAAATAAAGGAGTACATACATGAAAAGGCAGAATTGCAATTCCAAACTGTACTGTAAGTTTTCTGCATACCTTTATATTATCTTTCTGATATTTTTGTTTAAAATTTGTCATTACATGTTGACATTCTCTTTGCTGGTGGTATAGAGATGGGAATAAAACTACTGAATATCCTAGATCAGATTAACTGTGTTAGTTTAAATAAGCCTATATATTTTTCAATTTAGGACTAAACATATGTTCCTCAAAGAGGTGGCATATGCAGAATTTCTAAGGCATGAGAGTGTGTGTGCAGCACTGGAGAAAGTATGAGACTACTAAGACTACCCGAGACACAGAAAAGGTGCTACATTATCATTAATGATAGCATGCATTTTTGCAACAAAATGCTTTTGCACATGCATGTAGAACACAGCTCTTGGTTTCATTCATAACTGAAGTCTAATACAGTGAAATATTGGCAGTATATATGGTAAATCCATAGCATTCCTCAGGCAGCAGCTAAAAGCCAAATCCTAAAAATAAGAGACCAGTACATTTGTTTATGGTAGGAGTTATCATCTAGGCACAAGCTTTATTTTGCTGAATGTATGTCATTTGAGATTATTGTTTTTTTGTTGTTGTTGTTTTAGCAGCAATTGTATTAATGTTCCATGTAACCATACAGTTATGTAGATTCCCTTTAGCTACACAGTAATGGCTGTTTTTGTGATGACTTTCATGCTGTTATGTAGACCATTAGTACTTGACTTGGCCACTATATAGCAACTTAATAATGACAGACAAAACAAACTGGCAAATCAGCACAGTACCACACTGCCTGCACTATTAATTTTCTTTCCATTCTTTGTATTCATTTACACTTCAGTTCAATGCAGTGAAACTCTGATAACATTTTTAGATCCTGTAGACATGTTTTATTTTACAATTAATATATGAAAATGGCAACGGTCACCAGCCTTACAAGTACATATTTGCTAAGCTGATAGCTAAATGCAGACCCAACAGCATATGCCTCGGTCTTTTAAGCTTGTCTGATCCAATTATCTCAGTTCAGTCAAAAAACGGGACTATTAAAGCTAAATCAGAAGTTCAGAGCTGACACAGGCCCATTATATGTTGATTCTGTTGATGGCCATGAACTCTGCACCACTCTGCCCAGTGTTTCCCAAGGAGTATATATATGCTGATCCCAGGGCAAATGAGCAGTGTGGGTAGATGGCCAAGAAGACTGCAATGCTGTCCCTTTCCGGACAATACAATGCAAAACACAGGCCCCCTTAACAGCATCAGTAACCAATCTTCTATAAGGGAACAAATAATAGGCTAAAACCATTTCTGATAGATATTTGTAAGTGTGAATATATTTTTACACTTTTCCCTAGAGGACTGTCTACAAGACAAACACTACATTGATTTTAAAAGTTATCTATAATTGGTGAGACATTGTTATTATTTGTCGTTCTTTTTTTTTCAAAGAATGGTATATTAAAAACACCAGTTGAAAACTAGGCCTCTTCATGATTTTCTCCTCTGCTTTGGAATCTACTAACAAAGAATAAACTTAGCACATTATTGGAAGCAGTGGTAAAAGCCATCTACAAGGGCACCACCTGGCAACCCAGCCTGACTCCCCCCAGCAGCACCTGCATTTCTGTGTCTGGGGGGCTTTAATACCTGAGGTCCATCAGGGCGGGCAAGTAATGCCTTCTCCAGGAAACAGCACTCAACGAGTGACTGATAAAAGCAGGTATAGAGCTTAGGTCCCCTCACCACTTGGACAGGAAAATCACTGGGTGTGTTCTGCACTGGCTCCCAGAGACCCCCAAGCAGTATTAGGCTTCAGGACCCACAACGCTCACTGCTGGGATAAAGCATCTTTTTTTGACCGCCGTTCCCTCCTGAACTCAATTTCCCACCCCCCGCCCGCGTTTCCTTCACCTCCCTATGAACTACTTTCAACTCAGTTGTTGTCTTGGGGTCTGTTTTGGGAGGAATCCAAACTAAGACTGGAGTGTTTTCAACTTTGAGAAGTACTTATACATCTACTGTCATATTTTATCTCACAAATACAAGGTAAGAAGAGCACTATTAGACTCATTTTATATAAGAAAAGAGTCACCAAGTAACTTCCCCCCCAAGGACACAGCTGGTAAGAGGCAGAACTTGGGAAGAAACCAACCCTGTTTCCTTTCCTTCTGTTTCTCTTCGCTGGACACTTCAGGACAAAGACATAAAAATGACTCTGTGGGCCTGAGAGTCATTTTTATGTAAGCACCTCTTTTTAAGCATATACAAAATGTCCAAGGTTAAACCATGTTTATTTACTAAGACAGATTAAAGGAAACAACTGTAGCCTAAACACTGACATATAAGTCATACTTAGTGAAGGAATTCAACATACACAGCCATCCCAAACATTGGGTCAGTGTGATCCTATGCACTCAAGGGTTACTTCGATTTCTAAAAAAATAATTTTTTAAAGAAAGTCATATTTTAGGTATAAATGCTATATGGGATGGTTTTCTGGGATGCAAAATAAGGACAAAATTATATTTAGGGTTCTCACAGCTCTGAAACAGGGCTTCTCAACGCTGACCTTCGGGCCAGGTGCTTCCTCCCTGTGAGCCATTGGCACTGCATTGCGGGAGGCTGCGCGCCATGCTCGGCCTTGAACACTAGGTGCCAGTAGAGAGCACGTGCCCCCACCTTGCGACAACCAAAGAATCCAGAAACTACCAAGGGTCCCGAGGCAGGGGGTGGGGGTGGGAATTCATCCCCTGTGGTATGATGCATAGTTCCACAGCCCAAACATCCCCGACTATTTCACCAGACAGCTATAAGGGCAGTAGAGTTTAATGTGGCGTCGGAACAGAAACCATTTAAACCTACCTTGAAATTTTACAAATGAGGAAAAGTTGAAGTCCTGGTAACATTCATCTAACGTTATAGGGTTCCAAAGTTATTAAAAACAAACAAAAAATACTTTATAACTTTGTGGAAGTGAAAGAAGTAACAATAGGCATGAAGCAATCCTTCTGAAACATTACTTAATGCGGTTTTACAGAAAGAACCATTGTTTTTCATGTTTGGGACCAACAATGGAATCTGTTACATTTAGCTTGTCTTTCCCAGGCTTCCATAGTGACTCAGGTGGTAAAGAATCTGCCTGCAATGCCACAGACCTGTGTTTGGGCCGGAGACCTGGGTTGGGAAGATCTCCTGGAGAAGGAAATGGCAACCTACTCCACTATTCTTGCCTGGAGAATCCATGGAGAGAGGAGCCTGGTGGGCTACAGTCCACGGGGTCGCAAAGAGTCAGACACGACTGAGCGACTATCACCCATCCCACTAATAGCTCTATACAATCCTGATAGCATGAGGAAGAACAACAGACCTCTGGTAAGATGAGACATAGGACATGTGAAGTAAAATAGATGTAAGCATACTGATGGAAACTTAAAAGACAACTCTGAGGAAGTTCAGAAGCACAAAGAAACTATATGCCAATGTCCATTTCAATAAATTCAGATGTTAATATTATGTGAATAATAATAGTTAACAACCTCCTGTGCTTTGGGATGATTTGGGCTTAGTTAGCTTTACTTTGTAATTCTGCTTCTAGCTTTGCATTTTGATGAATCTCTATCAGTATTTAACAAGAAAGAAGGCAGATATGTATCAGGCCTTCATATTAACCCTGAAACTCCCTCTTTACTTCTGTTTCACTGTCATCTTTATGGTATCATCTCAGGAACGCTGTTGTTCAGTTGCTCAATCGTGTCTGACTCTTTGAGACCCCACGAACTGCAGCATGCCAGGCTTCCCTGTCTTCACAATCTCCCAGAGTTTGCTCAAACTCATGTCCATTGAATTGGTGATACTATCCAACTATCTCATCCACTGTTCTCCCCTTCTCCTCCTGCCTTCAATCTTTCCCAGCATCACAGTCTTTTCCAAAGAGCTGGGTCTTCGCATCAGGTGGCCAAAGTATTGGAGTTTCAGCTTCAGCATCAGTCCTTCCAGTGAATATTCAGGGTTGATTTCCTTTAGGACTGACTGGTTTGATCTCCTTGGTGTCCAAGGGACTCTCAAAAGTCTTCTTTAGCACCACAGTTCAAAAGCATCAATTCTTTGGCGCTCAGCCTTTTTTATTGTCCAGCTCTCACATCCATACATGACTACTGGAAAAACCATACCCTTAACTATACCAAACTTTGTGGGTGAAGTAATGTCTCTATTTTTTAATATACTGCCTAGGTTTGTCATAGTGTTTTCTGCCAAGGAGCAGGAATCTTTTAATTTCATGGCTGCAGTCACCGACAGAGATTTTGGAGCTGAAGAAAATAAAACTCTGTCCCTGTTTCCGCTATTTCCCTATCTATGTGTGATGAAGTGATGGGACCAGATGCCATTATCTTTGTTTTTGAATGCTGAGTTTTAAAGCCTCATTTTTCATTCTCCTCTTTAACCTTCATCAAGAGGCTATTTATCTCCACTTGCTGCCATAGATCAGATCAGATCAGTCACTCAGTCGTGTCCAACTCTTTGTGACCCCATGAATCACAGCACGCCAGGCCTCCCTGTCCATCACCAACTCCCGGAGTTCACTCAGACTCATGTCCATTGAGTCAGTGATGTCATCCAGCCATCTCATCCTCTGTCGTCCCCTTCTCCTCCTGCCCCCAATCCCTCCCAGCATCAGAGTCTTTTCTAATGAGTCAATTCTTCGCATGAGGTGGCCAAAGTACTGGAGTTTCAGCTTTAGCATCATTCCTTCCAAAGAAATCCCAGGGCTGATCTCCTTCAGAATGGACTGGTTGGATCTCCTTGCAGTCCAAGGGACTCTCAAGAGTCTTCTTCAACACCACAGTTCAAAAGCATCAATTCTTCGGCGTTCAGCCTTCTTCACAGTTCAACTCTCACATCCATACATGACCACTGGAAAAACCATAGCCCTGACTAGACGAACCTTTGTTGGCAAAGTAATGTCTCTGCTTTTGAATATGCTATCTACGTTGGTCATAACTTTCCTTCCAAGGAGTAAGCGTCTTTTAATTTCATGGCTGCAGTCACCATCTGTAGTGATTTTGGAGCCCAGAAAAATAAAGTCTGACACTATTTCCCATGAAGTGGTGGGACCGGATGCCATGATCTTCGTTTTCTGAATGTTGAGCTTTAAGCCAACTTTTTCACTCTCCACTTTCACTTTCATCAAGAGGCTTTTGAGTTCCTCTTCACTTTCTGCCCTAAGGGTGGTGTCATCTGCATATCTGAGGTTATTGATATTTCTCCCAGCAATCTTGATTCCAGCTTGTGCTTCTTCCTGTCCAGCGTTTCTCATGATGTACTCTGCATGGAAGTTAAATAAACAGGGTGACAAATATACATCCTTGACGTACTCCTTTTCCTATTTGGAACCAGTCTGTTGTTCCATGTTCAGTTCTAACTGTTGCTTCCTGACCTGCATACAGGTTTCTCAAGAGACAGATCAGGTGGTCTGGTATTCCCATCTCTTTCAGAATTTTCCACAGTTTATTGTGATCCACACAGTCAAAGGCTTTGGCATAGTCAATAAAGCAGAAATAGATGCTTTTCTGGAACTCTCTTGCTTTTTCCATGATCCAGTGAATGTTGGCAATTTGATCTCTGGTTCCTCTGCCTTCTAAAACCAGCTTGAACATCAGGAAGTTCATGGTTCACATATTGCTGACGCCTAGCTTGGAGAATTTGAGCATTACTTTACTAGCGTGTGAGATGAGTGCAATTGTGCGGCAGTTTGAGCATTCTTTGGGATTGCCTTTCTTTGGGATTGGAATGAAAACTGACCTCTTCCAGTCCTGTGGCCACTGCTGACTTTTCCAAATTTGCTAGCATACTGACTGCAGCACTTTCACAGCATCATCTTTCAGGATTTGGAACAGCTCAACCGGAATTCTATCACCTCCACTAGCTTTGTTCGTAGTGATGCTTTCTAAGGCCCACTTGTCTTCACATTCCAGGATGTCTGGCTCTAGGTCAGTGATCACACCATCGTGATTATCTGGGTCGTGAAGATCTTTTTTGTACAGTTCTTCTGTATATTCTTACCACCTCTTCTTAATATCTTCTGCTTCTGTTAGGTCCATACCATTTCTGTCCTTTATCGAGCCCATCTTTACATGAAATGTTCTTTTGGTATCTCTGATAAGGGTGGTGTCATCTACATATCTGAGGTTACTGATATTTCTCCTGGCAATCTTGATTCCAGCTTGTGCTTCATCCAGCAGGGCATTTCGCATGATGTACTCTGTATATAAGTTAAATAAGCAGGGTGACAATATACAACCTTGACGTACTCCTTTAACAGTTTTGATCCAGTCCATTGTTTCATGTCTGGATCTAACTATTGCTTCTTGACCTGCATACAGGTTTCACAAGAGACAGGTAAGGTGGTCTCAGGAATGTACATAGACCCATTCTCTGTGTTAAACTGTGTGTATGTGTGTAGGTTTTGTATGGTATTTATATGGTATTTTATTGATGAAAGAACAGGCCATTCAGTTCTCAGTGGCCTTTCAATTTTTCTGTTTATAGTATGAATGACAAGCCTGGCATTGAATGTTTTGCATCTCCTATTTCTCATAACTTTACAGTTTGTTTCAACAGCATTCTCTTTAATCTATTACCTATAAGAAGACAGTTTGCTTAAATATGTGCTTTCTCTCTCTTTGACATGAAAACTACAAAGAGGTAGCATTTATTGATACCTATTTTTTAAATAATACTCTAGATTTTCATAATGAGAACTTATTAATAATTTTAAGATCAGAAACTTCAAAAGCAAAAGCTGAAAGAAAAAGTCAAAATTCATATTTCAAAGAATAATGAGAGGAATCAGATAATAGAGAAAAACAGTATCTTTAAACCTCTAGGGTATTATTAGGCATTAAGTCGCTCGTTCATTCATGTCCAACTCTTTGCGACCCTGTGGCCTGTAGCCCACCAGACTCCTCTGTCCATGGGATTCTCCAGGCAAGAATACTGGAGTGGGTTGCCACTTCCTTCTCCAGGGGATCTTCTGGACCCAGGGATCTTCCCGACCCATGTCTCCCGCGTTGTAGGCAGACCCTTTAACCTCTGAGCCACCAGGTCATTTTATTTAAAAGCATTATGTTTGTCAAGGTTATGGAGCTTTCATGACATTTCACCCTTATTTAATTAGTCAATCTCATACAATTATGTAAAGTTTAAAAATGAAATAAAATTAAAAAAAAAAAAAAGAAAATAGTAGGTACCAATTTGAATTCATAGACTGCTCAGGCCCTAAGACTTCCTGGAATTTCTGTCAAAAATTTAAAATAGATTTTAGCATCAAGGACCAAATACTAACCCATTACTATTAATAATATTTATGTCTAAACTTTATAAATATGTATTTTAAAATATTTACAGTTTTAAATATAAAAATATTTAAAATATTTAAAAAGTATTTAAAATATTATCAGCTTAAGTCTCTGAATGACTCTCAATCACATTATGAGATCCACCATTTTAATTCTGGCTTCTACTACTTAGACTATTATTTTTCCTCATTTGTAAAATATCTTCTCTCTGATCTCACAGCATTATGCCTAAAAGGTATCAAACTAGACATAAAAAGCCAAAACCCATTAAAAACTCCCACAGGAAAAACAGCATATTTTAAAAGTCCAGCATGAAAGAACTCACCATCATTCAGAATTCTATTTAGAAACCAACTTCAGAAAAAGGGGGAAAAAAATCCCCTATTTCTAGAAACCATAGAGACATTCTGAATATAATTTTAAAGTATTAACAAAGTTAATTCACTTTAACATTGAAATAATTCTTTATAAACAATTTAATACAGTTTCTCAAACCATCTAAGACAAATAGTTGAAGCAAAACATTTTAAAAACTAATTCAGGAAAAATGAACAAAAATTAGAATTCAATTAGTTGTTATTTATGTGTAGTACCTGCCTAAAAATAAATCTTTAAAATATAAATGGTTATTCAATTATGTTACAAGTATGAAAAACAATAAAAATACTGTTTCATATACCTTACTCCACTAAATGTGCACTGGTCATCAAGAATTAATGTCAAATTACAAAATTCCTATATAAATATTCATAAGATACTCATTCTGTCATTTTATTCCATACCACTGAAAGAAATAAATAGCCTAATTATAGTTATTCTCAAAAATGCAAAAAAACTACATGGTAATTTCTTTTCAGAAATATAGGTTAAAATATGAAGAAATTACCAAAGAAGGAGAGTGCTAATTTTCAAGTTGTATCTTGAAATTTAAGCACATCTATCATAATAAACTGTGGAAAATTCTGAAAGAGATGGAATACCAGACCACCTGACCTGCCTCTTGAGAAACCTATATGCATGTCAGGAAGCAACAGTTAGAACTGAACATGGAACAACAGACTGGTTCCAAATAGGAAAAGGAGTACGTCAAGGCTGTATATTGTCACCCTGCTTATTTAACTTATATGCAGAGTACATCATGAGAAACGCTGGACAGGAAGAAGCACAAGCTGGAATCAAGATTGTCCGGAGAAATATCAATAACCTCAGATATGCAGATGACATCACCCTTAGGGCAGAAAGTGAAGAGGAACCCAAAAGTCTCTTGATGAAAGTGAAAGAAGAGAGTGAAAAAGTTGGCTTAAAGCTCAACATTCAGGAAACGAAGATCATGGCATCCAGTCCCACCACTTTGTGGGAAATAGATGGGGAAACATTGGAAATAGTGTCAGACTTTATTTTTGGGGGGCTCCAAAATCACTGCAGATGGTGATTGCAGCCATGAAATTAAAAGATGCTTACTCCTTGGAAGGAAAGTTATGACCAACCTAGATAGCATATTGAAAAGCAGAGACATTACTTTGCCAACAAAGGTCTGTCTAGTCAAGGCTATGGTTTTCCCAGTGGTCATGTATGGATGTGAGAGTTGGACTATGAAGAAAGCTGAGCGCAGAAGAATTGATGCATTTGAACTGTGGTGTTGAAGAAGACTCTTGAGAGTCCCTTGGACTGCAAGGAGATCCAACCAGTCCATTCTGAAGGAGATCAGCCCTGGGATTTCTTTGGAAGGAATGATGCTAAAGCTGAAACTCCAGTACTTTGGCCACCTCATGTGAAGAGCTGCCTCATTGGAAAAGACTCTGATGCTGGGAGGGATTGGGGGCAGGAGGAGAAGGGGACGACAGAGGATGAGATGGCTGGATGGCATCACCGACTCGATGGATGTGAGTTTGAGTGAACTCCGGGAGTCGGTGACGGACAGGGAGGCCTGGAGTGCTGTGATTCATGGGGTCGCAAAGAGTGGGACAGGACTGAGGGACTGAACTGAAGTGTTATTAAAAAAAAAAACCTATTCACTATTATTATTCTAATGGACAAACATTGTTTAAAGTATAATTCTTTGCCAGTAACCGCTTGATGTTATAAAGCAAAGTTAATCTTCTATTTTGTTCAGTAACAGGAAAACACATTATTATGCAGATCAATTCATTAAAATAAAACTTAAACCACAGTTTTCTGTTTCAGTATACGTTGACATTAAGCATACAAGAATACAGGAAGGGATGTTTTTCTAAAATATGTTAAAATTTAAAACAAGTAGAGAGCTATATACCAAGGGACAACTTTAACCTGCCCCTTTAACCTGCCTTTGTCTGCACTGATTAGTAATTAACATCTCACATCAGTCTAAAACTGGATCCACATCTCTGGCCAAGAGCACATTTAAGCACTGATTTTGTACCAAGAAGCCTCCTATATTTCCAAGACTTTCATGATTTTTTTCCCTTCAATCCTAATACTTTATTCAAATATAAGAAAAAATATATTTTTTAAAACAGAAGAGGGTGGAGAGTTTGGGATGAAATTCATCTTTTTGAATATCTTGGTTATAGGTATAAGTCTCATCATTTCTGTAACTTCTGATACGGTGCTGAAAAGATAAGGTCCTGAAAAGCTAAAATATACACATTAAAAGTTATATGCACTTTCAATGTATGTATTTTTCATTAACATACGAAGGTAAAGTGTTCCTCTGGGCCATCACAGGACCTCTACCTACTGGCCATGCCATTGTCTACCTACAAAACAGTAATACAACAATGTGGAACAGGATAAAAAATTGTCTAAATCAATAGAGAAGATTTCTTTCCAATCTAATCTGAACCTTAAATAAATGTTCCTACCATGTTAAGGTTACTAACTGGTTTATGCTAAATTAACAGGGACATGTTGATCCTATTACTCTTCTGACTAGTGAGAAAAAATAAATTGAAAGAATTAAGATAATCCAGTTTAAGAAAACATCTCCTAGTGTCTTTATAATCTTTTAAGAAAACATTTATTGAGGACCAGGTGTATGTAAGTGTAAAGATGAAAAACAACTTAAAAGAAACTCAATGGTAAGAATTTGACTAATGTAAGTAAGATACATAAATGGGATAACTACATGTTTATAAGTAGGTAAAGGAAAAAAGAATTTCTAATGTAATTAAATAAAGCATTTCAGAGGGATGGGCAAATTAGGTGGTGTTTGACGATGAGCATGTTTTGATAGAAATTCCGGGTGGGAATGGAAGAACCAAAAGCAGCACATATATAGGGGACAAGGGACAGTACAAATACACTAACATGGAGTTTCTTTCTTTGCAAAGCAGCAGAGTCTCAGGATGCAAATGAAGATTACAATGGGAGTATTAATGGAGAGCTACTGAGGATTTCCCACTTGACTGGAGTTAACTTAGGTCCGCATATATTGATATTTTAACTATAATCAATGTGCTTCAGCAATGTGCATCTAATGCCTAAAGTACTCATTTGTGAAGTCTAGTGCCCAGCATATGTTTAGTTAGCAATAGATGGCATCCATGCTGATGTCACTGTTAGTGCTGAGGGAAAGCTCTCCAGCACTTGGAGCTTTTGGAGCTTACTCCAATAAACTACATGTAAAGGGATTAGAGTTTCATGATTTATCAAAGTAAAGGTTGAAATGGTAAGAAGATGACAGTGAGAATGAAGGATGACAGCATATGACACTCTAATATGCCACTTTGGCCTAAGAATTTATTTTAAGCTGAAGGCACTGAGATAAAGCAGAGATGAGATAAAGCAGATACAAGAAAAGTTCTCTGTCTTCTCCCAGCTCCCTAAAAACAGGACCTAAATTTACAAAGGTGTCCCTTCTTCTTTCTCTACCAGGAAGGACAAAGGCTAACTCCTGGAGACAACTTTAGCTCCTTATCAACTGCAAAGTACCTACTAAATTCTATCTGCATAGTAAACTTAATCTTTCTTTTTCCTGGTCACCTCCACATAACTGACTTTCCCAGAGTACTTTTCTTTCTGTCTTTAACCAAAGCTTGTACTTAAGCCTGAGGTCTAAGCCACTTCTGAGTGGTGGTCTTTTTTTTTTTATCCTGAGTATCTTCCATGTATACATGAGGTATACACGTTAACAGATTTGGTTTTCTCTTGTTATTCTCTTTTATTACAGGGACCTCAGCCAAAGAGGGAGTCAGAACAGTAGAGGGAAAATTGTATTTTCTTTCCCTACACAAGCTAAAACATTTCATGAGGAGGTTATTTTTCAGATATATTAGCCAATAATAAACAATAACAAAAAGCAGTGCTTATTTATTTTTACCTAAGGAATATTATTTTAGAAGAATATTAAGAGACAGGAATAAAAATATAAGATTTCCTAAATTTATACTTTTAAGTATCACTGACACCATAGTGATCAAATCTTTGTGTCAGGCCCTTCTCTATGAAATAGGAATATATCAGGGACTAAAACAGATATAAAAAAATCATTTTGTGAAGTGCTTATATTCTACTGGGGTCCTGGCAAAAGACAAACAAATGTAACACAAAATAAATAAATCATATAGCATGTTTTAAGTGATAAAGGAGAAAAAATTTAAAGAGGAAAGGGTGACAGTGAGTATGGATAATTTAGGGGAGGGCAGAGAAAACAACCACATTCTCAAAAAGGACAGTCAGGAAGACTTGAAGAAAAGGGGACAATTTATTGCTTGATAATTACTTCCATTATTTTTTCTGTAAAATCTAATTCTGAAGAGTTGAGATACTCAAATTACTTCTCTAAGTAGTGACAGATTTCGAAAATACATAGTACATCTAACAAAAAGCATATCTGGTTTAGAGTCTAACTTTGACTCTATATCCTAGACACCTATAGAATATATCTGAAAATGGTGACGACAATATGAGACCAAACTGGTTCTTATAATATGTAGTATCAGTGACTGCAACTCTGCTTATTTGCAACCAGCCCTTAAAACCTAATTGAGTCACCAGGGAGAATACAATAAATAAAATGAATTATATCCCTAAATTACAGTTCCACAAAGAAGTTCAAAGAAAGTCACAATCAATTTAGGAAGAAGAAACGAATAATTTGTTAGCTTTCTTTAATATTAAAGATATGTGAAGTACTGTAAGCAATGAAGAATAAACCTCACAAGCTTACATTATACCTTTATAGAGAAATCATAAGATTATTTGCCACAGAATAACTGTATTCCATTCAGAACCGAATTTCAGAAATTAAGACTTTATTACCATTTTATGTGTGATTGTGTGGTGCTATCATTAGATTTTTAAAGATAATCTTATTTTTTATAAATACCTATTGAAATATTTATGTGTAAATGAAATTATATTGGTAAGTTATTTCGAAAGAATCCTACAGCAGGTAAAGAGTACTGGGCAGGAGAATAGATGGAACACGACGGGTTATGAAGCGGCAATTAACCTTGGTGATGAGTACATAAGGGGTATCATTATATTCTTCCCTCAAAAATCTGTATAAAAAGCTAGAGAAAAGAGGCACATTTTAAAACAGCTAATAATCTTCAGTAACCTCTAATACTAAGCCTCAGAGATGGTATTTTGTAAAGCTGATCTATGGTAACATGTGCCACTGGCCATTTTTGGTGGAAAGGGAAGGCAATAGGACAGTAGCAGTTACTAAAGTCAGCTCTGCTACTGACAGAACTGCACGCCAATTTCACTTTGAATTTTGTGGCAGACTGTTCCTGGCATTCTAATACAATGTTTTCCTGAGTTTTTAATGATCTTCTGAACTAAATTAAATTTACCATTTAATCTCTTCTGAACTAAATTAAATTTACCAATGCTGGGATGCTCATTAAAACTGTTTCTATTTCCTCTTTGGACATTACATAGTATTGCCATAGCAGTCTACAAAGTTGAAAAAATCCTTTATGTGTGTATATTTGGTATGGGAGGTACACTGAATTTTTTTAACCTATGCTGAAGCAGTCCTCACCATAAAATAATATGCACACATATATATATATATATATACATACACGTGCATGTGTGTATGTACATAGTGGAGGAATGAGAAAATGGAACATATATTTAGATTTACAAATAAACTCTTTCTTACTAAATATTAAATTTCTGACTGCCGTGTAAACAGGATTCAAGTTCATAATATTGATGCTTAGAACATGCACTTACCACTTGTCCATTGTGTGGGTTTTTATGAGCATATGGTGGTCCACGGATGTGATTCCACATCTGGCCAGAAGTCATAGCAAAGACTATACACTGAAAAGACAGGGTACAGTGTTATACCATGCAAACTAAGAAATGGGGGAACACTGCAATCTTTAAAAAATGGTCATGAAACTACTTTCAAATACCATGTATATCAGCTCATCTGTTAAAAGCATTTTCATTTACTAATTATGGGACCTTTGGTAAGTAACTTATTCTTCTGCTGGCAGATTTGGTATCTATAAAATGGTGATACCAACTATGCTTAAGACATATATTAATAACCAAATTGGGTAACATATGTAAAGCATCTGGCATGGTGACTGATAATCTCATATGTCCTAACCAGAGGTAAAGCATAGTTAAAAGCATAGATCAAACATGATGCTTTTAGATAGAGCCAGGAATAATTCATAGAAACCACATAACTGCTAGATTCAGCAAGAAAGGCTGTATTTGGAAAACTAATCTTAAAAATCTGAGGCATTACGGAGAGGGTAGAGGAGAGAGTATAAACTGGACGTCAGTCAATCTCTATAACTCAAATGAAAGCATGTTTTGTTTAAATCATCTATGCTTAAATTTATAAACTTGGGCATCTTTAGACTAAAGTGTGTCTTCAGGTTAAAACGCTTCTGAATGTCTCAGAACTTGCCCAGCTCACTGTTTTTGAGCTGCCTGCCTCTGGCAAGTAGCTGAGATGTATCAACAAAGATTCAAGGTCAGACTAAGCAATGTGACTAGGGATCTAAACATGTTAGATCTGCACAATTTCTAAAGCAGGTAAGAGGATACAAAAGGGAAACAGCAGGATGGGGGAAATTATGGAGAGTTTTTAAACCCAGAAAATAAATCCAGATTCTGTTTTATAACTTCCTGGCAACCACTGCATTTCAGAAGAAAATGAAAATGATATAGCAAGATTATAAAGATTAATATGAATCCTTTCCCTATTTTCTTGATAATACTTCTGAATTTAACACAAACTTCTTAAAAGCCAGATTTGACCTCCAGACTTTGCCTAGATTGAGATATTTCTGAAAGCCAAGATTTTACAGAATACTTGCACTTTAAACTTTGAAGGTGCACTAGAATACTAGGCCCAGAGTGACATAGAGAATGATGTACCATCTAAAACATCATAAAAAGTGGGAAATTGTTATGAGAAAAATAAATTATATCTCTTGTTTACAGAAGATCATATCAGTGATTTAAAGAATATATGAAAGTCGAATATCCTGTAGATTATAATATAGTAGTGTGAAAGGCAGAGTATATTTTAAAATCCAGGGAAAGATGTACCTAGTGAATAAACATATTTAAAGTATAAGCAAATGACATTTTTGTTTTTAGTAGACACTCTAAAATTCGAGTTCTGAATTTTTTGAGGATCAAACCCTTGTAGTCACTAAATCAGCACTAAAATTATATATATTTCTGGTTTTACTTTTACCCATCTATATTCCTTCTCTTTTACTGCTTCAATTGATATTCCTAACTGTGGTTGAAAAATACATGATCAAGTCTGTATTTTAGAAGGAGGGTACTAGCCACACTGTGGAGAACAGACTGGGGAAAGTGTAACTTGAGGCACAGACATCAGTTTGGAGGCTGATACACAAAACTGTTTGTGAGACTACAGTGGCCAATTCCATGCCTTGTTCAGTCGCTAAGTCCTGTCCAACTTTTTGCGACCCCATGAACTGTAACACAGCATGTTTCCCTGTCTTTTACTATCTCCCAGAGTTAACTCAAATTCAAGTCCATTGTCATGTCATCCTCTGTCATTCCCTTCTCCTCTTGCCTTCAATCTTTCCCAGCATCAGGGTCTTTTCCAATGAGTCAGTTCTTTCCATAAGGTGGCCAAAGTATTGGAGCTTCAGCATCAGTCCTTCCAATCAATACTCAGGGTTGATTTCCTAGGATTGACTGGTTTAATCTCCTTGCTGGCCAAGGGATGTTTTCCAGCATCACAGTTAAGAAGCATCAATTCTTTGGCAATCAGCTTTCCTTATGGTCCAACTCTCATATCCATACTGACTACTGGGAAAACCATAGCTTTGATTATATGGACCTTTGTTGATGAAGTGGTGAATCTGCTTTTTAGTACACTGTCTAGGTCTGACTCATTGGAAAAGACCCTGATGCTGGGAAAGATTAAGGGCAGGAGGAGAAGGGGACAACAGAGGATGAGATGGCTGGATGGCATCACCGACTCAATGGGTTTGGGTGGACTCCGGGAGTTGATGATGGACAGGGAGGCCTGGCGTGCTCGGTTCATGGGGTCGCAAAGAGTCAGACACAACTGAGCAACTGAACTGAATTGAACTGAACTAGGTTTGTTGGGACTTTTCTTCTAAGAAGCAAGTGTCTTTTAATTTCATGGCTGCACTCACCATTCACAGTGATTTTAGAGCATAGAAAATAAAGTCTGTCACTGTCCTTTTCATCCAAAGTCTGTCCACTTTTCATTCATCTATTTGTCATGAAGTTATGGGACCAGACACCATGATCTTTGTCTTATGAATGTTGAATTTTAAGGAAGCTTTTTCACTCTCCTCTTTCACCTGCATCAAGAGACTCTTTGGTCCTCTTTGCTTTCTGCCATTAGTGATATCATCTGTATATCTGTTATTGATATTTCTCCTGCCATCTTGATTCCAGCTTAAGTCATTACTTAAGCACTGTAATGACTGGCATTTTGTGTGATGTACTGTGCATATAAGTTAAATATGCAAAGTGACAATATACATACAGCCTTGACGTAATCCTTTCCCAATTTGGAACCAGTCCGTTGATCCATATCCAGTTCTAATTATTGCTTCTTGTCTGTATACAGGCTTCTCAGGAGACAGGTCAGGGGGTTTGGTATCCCCATCTCTTTAAGAATTTTCCACAGTTTGTTGTGATCCACACAAAAGCTTTAGTGTAGTCAATGAAGCAGAAGTAGATATTTCCCTGGAATTCCCTTGCTTTCTCTATGATCAAACAAATGCTAGCAATATGATGTCTGGTTCCTCTGCCTTTTCTAAAGCCAGCTGGTACATCTGTAAGTTCTCAGTTCACATAATGCTGAAGTCTAGCATGAAGGATTTTGAGCATTAATTTGCTAGCATGTGAGATGAGTGCAATTGTGTGGTTGTTTGAACATTCTTTGCCATTGCCTTTCTTTGGGATTGGAATGAAAACTAACCTTTTCCAGTCCTGTGGCCACTGATGAGTTTTCCAAATTTGCTGGCATATTGAGTGCAGCAATTTAACACCATCATCTTTTAGGATCTGAAATAGCTCAGCTGGAATTCTACCATCACCTCCACTAGCTTTATTCATAGTGATTCTTCCAAAGACCCACTTGACTTCACACCCCAGGATGTCTGGCTCTAGGTTTGTGACCATAGCATTGCAGTTATCCAGGTCATTATGACCACTTTTATACAGGTCTTTTGTGTATTCTTGCCACATATTCCTAACCTCTTCTGCTTCTGTTAGGTCCTTGCCATTTCTGTCCTTTATCATGCCCATTTCTACATGAAATGTTCCGTTGGTATCTCCATGGATACCATGGAGAACAGTGGTATCAAGGGAACAATTCCATAGTAATGACAGAATTGAGCAATTTAGATAAACGGAAATATTTAAGAGATGGAATCAACAGACTTCATTGATTGATTGACGTGATAGAAAATAGTAAAAAATTAACCTCTGAGTTGCTGATCTGAAGAACAATGTACAGTCAGTAGTGCCACCCAATGAGATAAAGAATAAGGAAGAAGCTTGTGAGGGTAAAAAGGAACAAGGTTACCCAGATTCGGAGTTGAGCTTTTTTAATTATTTTTTTAACAATAGGTCTTTGTTGGTAATTTATGTTAAATGCAGCAGTGTGTACATGTCAATTCTCAATTGCCAGTCTGTCCCTCCCCACAAGCCCTTCTCCCTGGTGACTGTTTCAAACATAAGTTCATTTGTGTCACTTTTTTAAAGATCCTGCATGTAAGTGATACCGTATATTTCTGTTTTCGATTAGTATGATGATGACAGGTCCATCCATGGTGTAGGCAGTGGCTACAGCTACATCTTGTTAATGCCACACCTGCCTAAGATTCCTACGGAGCCAACCTCTTTATATTTAGGTCTATATATGGTTTTCTATGAAGCCTTTCCAGCCTAATTTACTCATTTGACAATTATTCACTGGACAGTAGGAATATAGCAATGAATAAGGTAGAAATAATCCCTACCCTTAGATGAAGATCCTCAGTAAGTGACATGTGCCCTGAGTCATAAAAAATAAGTAGGCATTCCTCCTTCACTCATTCAACATTTATATACCAAGAACTAACTATATATTCAAGAGGGCATCCCTGGTGGCTCAGATGGTAAAGAATATGCCTGCAATGCAGAACACCTGGCTTTGATCCCTAGGTCTGTTTAAGAAGCTGAGAATAAAACAAAGAACAAAAATACAAGGGAGACACTATCTTCATGGAGCTTGCATTCTATAGGGAGAAAATAGTAAAAAAAAAAAAAAAAATTTTAAGTAATTAAATTATATGATGAAAGTGTTAGTTGCTCAGTCTTATCTGACTATTTCCGACCCCACGGACTGTAGCCCGCCAGGCTCCTCTGTTGATGGGATTCTCCAGGCAAGAATACTGGAGTGGGTAGCCATTCCCTTCTCCGGGGGAGTTTTCCTTGACCAAGGGACTAAACCCAAGTCTCCTGCATTGCAGGCAGATTCTTTACCACTTAAGCTACTGCTGCTGCTGCTGCTAAGTCGCTTCAGTCGTGTCCAACTCTGTGCGACCCCACAGACGGAAGCCCACCAGGCTCCCCGGTCCCTGGGATTCTCCAGGCAAGAACACTGGAGTGGGTTGCCATTTCCTTCTCCAATGCATGAAAGTGAAAAGTGAAAGTGAAGTCGCTCAGTCATTTCTGACTCTTAGCAACCCCATGAACTGTAGCCCACCAGGCTCCTCCGTCCATGGAATTTTCCAGGCGAGAGTACTGGAGTGGGGTATCATTGCCTTCTCCGATTTAAGCTTCTAGGGAAATTCAAAATAATTAGAGACAATGAAAACTGAAGAACAGTAGGGAAGGAGAAAAGAAGTCATGAGAGAAGGATTGCAGTACTTATGAGTGGTCAGCAGGGGCCTCTCCAAGACAGTGGAGCTCTCAGCAGACATCTGAAGATGTCTACAAGCCAGGAAAATACTTGGGAAAAGAGGGAAGAGCCAGTGAGCCAGGTTGTGTTGAAGGAGAATATCCGGCGTATTAAGAGACAGTAAAGAAGCCAAGAGGACTGAAGGACAGTTGCTGAGGAGAGGAGAAACGGATAAGGTTGGTGAGTAGTGCAAGGCCAGATCCAGAGCCCCTGGGTTGGAAAATTAACCATATGGTGTGTAAAGGTGGAGGCTGGGATACAGTTCAAATGCTATTGCAAGAAGTGGACTGTGAAATAATTAGACCTTAAAGGTGGTAAGTATGGTGAGAAGTTGTTGGAATCTAGATGTATTTTGCAGCAAGAACCAAGAGGATTTTCTGAGATTAGATGTGGGGTATAGGAGGAAAGAAGTGGTGAGAAAAGACTGAGGTTTTTGACTTGAACAACGGAAAAAATAAAGTTGCTGTTAGCTGAGAAATCAAAGGTGTGGGACAATTAGGTTTGGGGACTGAGGTTAGGAGTCTGTTTTGAGACACCTGGTAGGCTTCCAGGTAGAGATGCAACATGAACAAGTTGGATTTATCAGTCTGGAGTTTACAGGGAGATCTGGCCCCAAGATAAAATTCAGGACTCAATAATAGACAGTATTTCCTGAAGGAGAGCACGGCAACCCACTCCATTTTTCTTACCTAGCTGGAAAATCCCATGGACAGAGAGCCTGGTGGGCTACAGTCCATGGGGTCACAAAGAGTCAGACACAACTGAAGCGACTTAACATACACACAATAGACCGTCTTTAAAGCTGGACACCAATTAAGTAAATATAGATAGACAGGATGAGCAAGATCCAGAAGACCCTCCAAAGTAGGAAGTGAAAGGAGATAACAAATGAATGAGCAAAGATGATTAAGAAGTAGCAGTGAGAGAAGTGTGGCCCCCTGGAACACAAGAAAGTGGTTGTGGACGAAGAGAAAAGGTGTGTAGATACTGACGCAAGACCAGTGATGTGAACTAAACCCAGAACTAATATCTGAATTTATGTCCCTGGAAAATATCTGTGCCCTAGACTAGAGCATTTTCAATGGAACAGTGAGTGAGACAAAAGCCTTATGAGAAAAGAAGGAAACAACGTAGACAATTGTTTCAAAGAGTTTTGCTATAAAAGGGATCAGGTAAACAGGACAGTTTCTGGAAGGGAAAACAGCAATATGTCCCTTCAGGATGAATAAGGAGCTGTGTGCCTTGCTAAGGAGAAAGGTTCAGTAATAAAAGAAAAAATAAGGATGACAGAAAAAGAGGGCAGACTGTCGGTGCACGGTCACTGAATAGCAGAGCAGGAAGGAGACCCAGTACCCAAGCGGGGGTGTTAGTCTCAGAAAAGAGTAGAAATGGTTCAAGTAACAGAGAACAGACTCCAAGAGGCCATGCATAGAATGCGGGGGTGGAAGGAGATCTGGGTTCTTAAACGAGATAAAAACAAACCTTCATTTTCACTGTCTTGTAAGTATGCAGTTGACAGATCACAATAGTTGTAACAGCACCTGTTTCATACTCTAGCATTTTCTTATTACAACAGTTACAGTGGATATCTCAAAACATTTGTTTATACTCTTAACTACTTCAAATCTGTGGTAGTTACTAGATCCACACTAGGTTTGGTGATTTAATGCATTAATAAGGAAAGGTAAAAACTACAGTGTGACAAATGTTACATACACATGAGAAAATGCTCAAATTTTAAAATGAGAAGTTAAAATTAAATAGCAGTAGCTATATTACGTATGCTTTGTTACAGAAGTTTTTAAAAATTCATCTTAATACATGATTTATTCAAGATTCTAAGAAATGGTTCAATAAAACAAAAGCAGGCTTAAACATGGTATACTTGCTTAATCATTTGAAGTAGTGACAGATTTACAGTATTTATAATTACACACAGAGCTGTGGGCACTTCTCACAACATAATAAAATACTAAATAAACTTTGACAGTGCAAAATGGCCTAGGATTATTAAAATTCTATCTCTAAAATAAGTATAAACGGTATTTATTTTTTTACTTTAATAATGGAAATGCCCAGCACTTTACCACTCTAATTTGGAAATTTAAATTTTTATAATTAAACTACAAGTTTACTCTTGTATCTTATTTACTAAAATAAAAAAGGACAAAAATGGACATGATTTAAAGGATATAGCTTAATGAATTCTAACATGCTGCTGCTGCTAAGTCGCTTCAGTTGTGTCCGACTCTGTGTGACCCCATAGATGGCAGCCCACCAGGCTCCCCCGTCCCTGGGATTCTCCAGGCAAGAACACTGGAGTGGGTTGCCATTTCCTTCTCCAATGCATGAAAGTGAAAAAGTGAAAGTGAAGTCGCTCAGTCATGTCCGACTCTTAGCAACCCCATGGACTGCAGCCTACCAGGCTCCTCCGTCCATGGGATTTTCCAGGCAAGAGTACTGGAGTGGGGTGCCATTGCCTTCTCCGATTCTAACATGAATACACCATTATAACTAACACTGAGATCAAGTAGAATACTATTAAAAAACAGTCCACTGGTGCCTTTCCTAATTATTTACCTCCATAGACCTCTGAAGGGGTAAGAAAATTTTCTTGAAAATGCTGCATCATAGAGTATGTGTATACCAGGCTTCAGTGACTTAACTACCCCTTGTATCTCTCCTTAGAACAATGTCTCTCCTGATTCTCTGCCTGGTTTGTTCTTTTTTTTTTTTGGTATGCATATTTCACAGTTTGTTTATATATTCCCCTGTTTATGGACACTATATTGTTTCTTTCAAAGAGGGATATTTGTGAATAAAACTTCTATGAATATTCAAAGACAAGCCTTTGTATGTACACACATTTTCATTTCTTTTTGATAAATAACCAGAAGTGAAACTGAAGAAAGATACCATTTAACATTTCCACCAGTAATATATGAAGACTCACTTTCCTGCATATCTGTCCTAACCTTAATGTCACCTTTCTTTGAAATTTGAGCATATTTAATAGGCTTCTATGGGTAACTACTTTGGTTTTAATTTACATGTTCCAAATGACTAAACTTTAAATGTTTCTTGGGACCATTTCTATATCTTCTTTTATGAAGTGTCTGTTCAAACCATTAACCCATTTCTCTCTGCCTGTTTTTCAAATTCATTTATTTGTTGTTTTTGCTATTGAGCTGTATGAGTTTTTTATTTATTCTGGGTTGATGTTCAGTCACCCAGTCGTGTCCAACTCTTTGCGACCATGGACCACAGTGTGCCAATACCTTATTCTGGGTATTAACCCCTTAACAGATACATGGTTTGCAAATATTTTCTCCCATCCAGATGGTCTCTTCATTTTGTTAATGGTTTCCTTTGCTGTGCAGAAGCTTCATGGTTTGATGCAGATCCCACTTATTTTTGCTTGTTTTGCGTTGGCATTTTATGTCAAATACAAAAATTTATCACCAAGAACATCATCAAAAAGCTTACCACCTATGTTTTCTTCTGGGAGTTTTACAGTTTCAGGTCTTGAATTCAAATCTTTTCTCCATTTTGGGTTAACTTTTTGTGTGTGGCTAAGGTAGGGGTCTGGTTTTATTCATCTGCATGTGGCTGTCCAGTTTCCCAACACCATTTATTGACGAGACTGTCCTTTCCCCAACACCTATTCTTGGCTCCTTTGTCACAAATTAATTGATCACATATGCATGTTTATTTTTGTTCTGTCTATTCAGCTCCATTGATCTGTATGTCTATTTTGTTAAGTCCAGTACCCTTGTATTTTGATTACTACAGTTTTGTAATAAAGTTTGAAATCAGGGTGCCTCCAACTTTGCTTTTAAGACTGCTTTGTCTAGCATCTTCTGTGGATCCATACAGACTTTAGGATTGTTTCTTCTATTTCTGTAAAAAGCGCCTTTGTAATTTTGATAGTAATGCACTGAATTTGTAGACTGCTTTGGGTAGTATAATATTTGGTAGTAAACATTTTAACAATACTAACGCTTCTAATCTATGTGCAAAGTATAACTTTCCCTTTGCTTGTGTCATTTTCAATTTCTTTCATCAGTGTCTTAGTAGTTACTTGTGTACAGGTCTTTAAACTCCTTGGTTAAACTTATTCCTAAGTTATTTCATTCTTTTTGATGACTTGTGAATGAAACTGGTTTTTTAGTTTCACTGATAGTTTGATATTAGTATGTGGAAGTGCCACATTCTTCTGTATACTGATTTTTTTTTATCCTGAAACTTTACTGAATTCATTTATGAATTCTAGGAGTAAGAGTCAGACACAATTGAGCAACTAACACTTTCACCCCTAGAGGAGGAAATGGCTACCCACTCCAGTATTCTTCCCTGGAGAATTCCAGGCCGAGCAGCCTGGTGGGTTGCAAAAAGTCACACAACACTGAGCGACTAACACTTTCACTTTCATATACAGTATTATGTTATCTGAACAAGGACAGTTTTACTTCTTCTTTTCTGATTTGGATGTCCTTTTTCTTGCATAACTGCTCTCATTCGGAGAGCGAATATGTCAAAAGTGCTGAAAGTGGACATCCTGGCTTTCTTCCTGATCTTACAGGAAAAGCTTTCAGCTTTGTACCACTGAAATACCATGTTAGCTGTGGGTTTATCATATAAGGCCTTTATTATGTTGAGGTATGTTTCCTCTATTGAGAAATTTTATGATGAATGGAGAACAGAAGCTGGGGGATTACTCCATGTACTGGATATTCACACTGAGGCTTATTTGTAGCTTTATAATAAGCAAAAAACTCAAGACAAGCACATTCAAATGCAAAAAAAAAAAAAAAAAAGGTAAGATCATCTGAGTAACTTTTAAATGTCTGAGTTTATATAGGCCATTACCTCTCCTCATTAAAGAAAATTAAATGCTATATGTATTAAGAAAAGTATACCCTAATATTAACTCATTTCATTATATTGTTGTCATACTCCCGATATGAACAAAATTATACATTTGGCTATATACAAAAATTACCTATAAACAGACATGAGTGAGTGAGTGAAGTTGCTCAGTCGTGTCCGACTCTCTGCGACCCCATGGACTGTAGCCTACCAGGCTCCTCTGCCCGTGGGATTTTACAGGCAAGAATACTGGAGTGGGTTGCCATTTCCTTCTCCAGGAGATCTTCCCGACCTAGGGATTGAAGCCGGGTCTTCTGCATTGTAGGCAGACGCTTTACTGTCTGAGCCACCAGGGAAGTCCATAAACTGACATACCTATCTTCAAATGGCCAAATGATTCAACTACCTAATGGGAAAAGCTGTTTGTTAGAAGTTACTTCACTGGAAACAAATATTATCAGCAATTATTTGCTTCACACTTATAAATATGCCACAGAGATAATACCTGTATGACATTACAAAGTATTAATGCATAACTTTATTCAAGAAAAATTTGAAAGAAAAAGGAGCTTATTCCACTCTGAAGTCAGAGATGCCCTGTAGTTCAGAATGCTCACAAAAAACACATTTCTACTGATATACCATAATGTGTAGATGCCAAAGAAACTTTCATAAATTGTGAAAATTATGTAGTAATAAATATATTAATCTGGAGCTTACATTTTTCATAGAACATAATTAAACCAATATAATGTGTTTGAGACAGAAGAAATATTATGGCATATGAATCATCCTACAATGCAGAGCAATGGTGTTAAAAGGCAGAGAACAGCTTCTATCCTACTGAGATTTACTGTGATAATAAGGCTTGGGTTATTAGATCTTTTTAAATGATGTTTTTATCTTTCACGGTTTTAATTGTGGATTTTTAGGAGGCTTTTATTTGTGTTTGAAATGGATGCAACTACTCATCACATTCATATTCTTGGTTTGAAATGACAGTCATCTATCAGGAGCATTAGCCTGCCATAGGCGAAGGCAATGGCAACCCACTACTACTCTTGCCTGGAAATTCCCACGGACAGAGGAATCTGGTAGGCTGCGGTTCATGGGGTTGCGACAATAGCCTGCCACAGGAGAAGGCAATGGCAACCCACTCTACTACTCTTGCCTGAAAAATCCCATGGATGGAGGAATCTGGTAGGCTGCGGTCCATGGGGTCGCGACGAATCTGACACAGCTGAGCGACTTCACTTTCACTTTTCTGTGTTGGAGAAGGAAATGGCAACCCACTCCAGTGTTCTTGCCTGGAGAATCCAAGGGACGGGGGAGCCTCGTGGGCTGCCGTCTATGGGGTCGCACAGAGTTGGACACAACTGAAGCGCCTTAGCAGCAGCAGCTTGCCATAAAGCTCTGCATTAAGGGCTACAAAACATAACATTTTATACAACCATTCTACTTTAAACTCATCATGAAACAGGTACTCTGTAGGTTTTTTTTTTATTTTATTTTTAAACTTTACATAATTGTATTAGTTTTGCCAAATATCAAAATGAATCCGCCACAGGTATACATGTGTAGGTTTTTGATTATCCTCCATCTTAAGGGGGTTGACGAAGTTTGGAAAGCAGAGTGAAACCAAACCAGAACCAATGCTTTATTTAGCTCCAAAAAGAACCAACAGTACCTTTATGTCAACAAGCATTTTTCCCCCTAGGAAGCATAAGACCAAGAACAACTTATGACTATTCCTTCACCTATTTTTTTCTTTAAAGCTCAAAACCAGGAAGCTATAATATCTATGTATGTTTCAACATCTGCATATATTACTTCCTCTATGCCAGGAAATTGCAAGCTTTGTCTCTATCCTATACCTTAAAGCACTATTAATAGATTTCTCTCCCCAGCATATACTTGATTCTTAATCCCATGACTCATATACAATAATATGAAATAATAATGAAAAAGAAAAAAAAAATTACCAGCCCTAGAACACAGTCCGCTCAGAACTAAGGACTCAGAGGTACTCTGGCATCTGTTCAAAGGTAAGACACAACTGCTACTTGTATGTATGCTGCTGCTTCAGCTGCTAAGTCGCTTCAGTCGTGTCTGACTCTGTGACCCCAGAGACGGCAGCCCACCAGGCTCCCCTGTCCCTGGGATTCTCCAGGCAAGAACACTGGAGTGGGTTGCCATTTCCTTCTCCAACACAGAAAAGTGAAAGTGAAGTTGCTCAGTCATGTCCAACTCTTCTCGACCCCATGGACTGCAGCCCACCATGCTCCTCCGTCCATGAGATTTTCCAGGCAAGAGGACTGGAGTGGGGTGCCATCACCTTCTCCAACCTGTATGTATAGTCGTTCTTTACTATGAAGTGAGCATGTCCATAGAAATTCTCCACCAAACTGTTTTTTCATTATTTTCCTTGTGCATACAGTTTTTACATTACAAAAATGCTGTGCTGTTGTACAGAGTTCACTACTTTTTTTAAGAACTTCATTTTACTGTGCAAGCCAAGGATTTCAGCATTTCTGCAAATCAGATAACAGTATTTTGCCAAGAATTATTTCAAAATACATCATTTCCAAAGAAGAACGAGATATTGGTTGGTTGTTTTAAATAAACAAATGTCTAGCAATCTGAGTAAATGATTCAGTATTTTGGATGGCCTCTTAACTTTGTAAGGATATCCCAAAAATTGGATTTAAAAGGACTGGAATTGGGCAAATCCAGTTTTTCATGTAAAATAGTTTTTCATTAAAAAGAATCAAGTTTGGTGGTGGTAATGGTGACAGAAAATGGTAACGGAGATTTAAATTATTTCTGCCCTCACTGTTTAAGCTTCATAAGCCATCAGCAGATGAGGAAAAATTTTAAAAAAGACAAATCTGTTGAATTCAACATTTTATATTCAGAGTTTTCCAGCATATTGTTTGAAAACATGTCTGTTTTCTGCAGCCTGTTATGGCTTCTGAAAGGCTGCCATTCGGGAGTAGACATACCTGCCAAGATTTCCTTCTCAAGTATGTGCCTATGAATGTTAGAGCATCTTCTGTTATGCCAAGCTCATTAGCTTTCAAGGATTCAAAGGAAAAAAATCTGTATGATGTGGCAGAGGGTGTGAGAGAATTGACCATTTAAGTACTAACATTTAGTTGCCATATAAATGTTCTTAGACATTTATTTAGAGTTGTAATGACTCACTGCATCCACTGGATTAAACATCCAGCATATGAGGCACATGCCAGATTTAGAGAACCCAACACTGTGAAAGGGCTTCCTTGGTAGCTCAACTGGTAAAGAATCCGCCTGCAATGCAGGAGACCCTGGTTGGATTCCTGGGTCAGGAAGATCCCCTGGAGGAGGGCATGGCAGCCTACTCCAGTATTCTTGCCTGGAGGATTCCCATGGACAGATGAGCCTGGCAGGGTACAGTCCATGGGGTCGCAAAGAGTTGCACATGACTGAGCAACTAAGCACAGCACAGCACTGTGAGAAGTACCAAGTCTTAAGTTAGATGTACACAGAATCCTATCCCAGGTGTGAGGTTCTGCAAATTGAGTTTACTGAATCTGTTTCCTTGTCTGTAAAATGATGATAATAGAAATTCCTTTTCATAGTCATTATAAAGAATAAGCATAAGAAACATAACCCCCAAAGAAGGAAGAGGTGCTGTAATGTCCATTATTACTTACAGTAATAACTCTACGTCTCTTGTTGAGGAGTGAAAGTTAGTCACTTAGTTGTATCCGACTCTTTTGTGACCCCATGGACTGTAGCCCACCAGGCTCATCCATGGAATTCTCCAGGCAAGAATACTGGAGTGGGTTGCCATTTCCTTCTCCGGGAGATCTTCCCAACCCAGAGACCGAACCTGGGTCTCCCGCATTGCAGGCGGACCCTTTACTGACTGAGCTGCCAGGGAGGCCACCTCCTCTTGAGAAGGGAGAACAGTGTATGCAGGTGTATCATCTGGGTCTACTTCAGGCACATGGTTACATCAGAAGCAGACTTAGTTTTTCAGGAGACTGAAACAGTGACAAAATTTGGTATAATAATGCTGAAATACTAAAGGAATTTTAACCTTCCAATAACACTTTGAAAGAAGGGGTGTATTTTTTTTTCACCAAGACAATGGGTGGCTTAACTGAATGAAGCAACCTGAAAACCAGACTAAGCAACGTCCAAAACACTTTCAAACTTAATGACCACGGTGACTGAGATCACCCACTGGATCCAGTTACAGTAACTGGAGTATAACTAATAAATCTCTTTAACTCGGTTATCAAAAACTGAGAAAATATTAAGAAACTTTCCTTGAAAAATCTTCCTTACGCTAAAAAAATCCAAACCTCAAAATCTTATTTCTCTGTCTACCACAAAGCCATAGAGGATCTGCTTGAATTTCAAGACATTAGCTATTATTGCACATGATGGGTGCTTTAAGGTGAGTTGACTGGGATGCTCACTTATCAGTCTGTCCTACTGTATCATAAACACCACTGTTTGCTGAAAAATGGAAGGATGGAGGGCTACTGCACGAAGGTAAAACCAACAAACTGACATTTAGCTGTAAATATATATATATATATATGTATACATATACATATTAAATAGCTTCATGTTTTATATTGTTTATAAATGTTTTATACATCTTTTGTTACTTTTAAGTATCATTATTTTCTTCTTCCTTTGGGAACGAGATTTTAATCATCTAAATTGTTTACTGTGTAAAAATCCTAATGATTATTGGAGACCTTGAATTCAGAACTGTTCAACTCTAGTATTAATTTTATTTTACTCTGTAAATTGTGATAAAATTTTCATGTAGACAGTCATATAGGCAAATCACAAATTACGTAAATAGTAACATCTCTTTCTTTACAGTTTTTTATTCCCTGTATTTCTTTCTCCATTCTTATGCTTTGACCAAGACCACAAGTAAAATGATGAAGAGCAGATGACTGTAGGCATCATTACTAAGATACTTGCTAGAGATCTTAAGATACTCTTAACCTAAAAAACATAAATGATGTCACACACTCTAGTAAGCCTATAATGACTTTTCAGTACTCAAGATTAGGTGTCCTTCCTATATAGTATGTAATCCTCTAATCCTGTGTGCTTACTTCCACCACAGCATGCAGAATGTTACATGATTTATCTCTTGATTAGTTTGATTAGTATCCCTGTGATGAATTACGATCAGGTGGGGTTTATGTCTTACCTTTATATCTCTGGTACCTAATAATTATCAGGCACATAGTAGAGACAAAAGCAAAGAGTTGCTAGGGAAAAAATAGCTGAATGAGTACATTTCCAAGTGCTTCAGACTCTAACAGTCTGTAAGTATTTTTAGTGCAATTAGTAAAAATACACGAATCCCTAGTGTATTTCTAAATGTATTACCATACATTTATCTAGCACTTGTGATATGCCAAGTACACATGGAAAGACATTACATTTTAGTTGTGAAAACTGAAGGAAGAGAGCACAAGCTACATTAATGGTGAACTTAAGTTACATCACCTAAGTCCTAAAAGTTAATTCTTCTCATCCAGACTTGATTTTCATTACAGTTATAATCTGGATCACTTTGTTAATATTACACAACTTGGACCATTACCCAAAGAAATAGGGTAAATGTGTTAACATACCAGAGACACCATGGCCCAACCAGTCTTGTTATAGATGAACTCCAAGTTGTTCCTTCTTAAATAGAGCAAACCACCCACAAGTGACACCAACAAAGCCAAAGCAATGGTGCCAGAGTAGTTGGGAGGCCTGAAGACACGAATCTGCAACAACACAATGAAAATGTTTTAAAGTTCAAGAAAAATATTCATTTTTTCCTCTGATATTCTCGTCCTTCTGATCTTTAACACATGTAATTCAGAAAGGTACCACCTTACTTTTCATACCAGGCACTAACATTCCTTTTGTTCTTTATGAGTCAAAAATATATGCCCTAAAGCATCATGGCTATGTAACAAAATGTGCTCTTCTGGTGCTTTTAGGTGAATACAGTTAAATATATGCAAAACCTACTTACATTCAACCCAGAGCTGTTCTGGTTCATGATGATGAACCAGATAATGATGATGATCCCGAACACGGGATCATCTGGTAAAAAGGAGAGGTGAGATGGAGGGACTACTACTTGTATTATTTCAAATTGGAATTTTTTAAGACATTTTCTTTTAAACAACTTTACTGAGCTTTAATCCATATACCATACAATCTACCTACTGAAAGTGTACAATCCAGTGATATATTTTTTTAAGCATATTCAGATAGGTGCAGCCATCACCACAGTCAGTATCAGAACATTTGAATCACTTCAAAAGGAAATCCCATTCCCTTTTGGCATCCACTCCCTTATTCCTCTCACCCTGCAGCCTTAAGCAACCACCAATCAATCTACTTTCTGACTCCATACATTCATTCTGCAATTTCATATAACATGTAGTCTTTTGTAACTGGCTTCTTTCACTCAGTATGACCTTCTCAAGGCTCACCCTTGTTGTAAAATGTGCCGCTGCTTCATTCCTTTTCATGGCTAGTATTTCCTTGTGTGGATATCACACTTTGCTTATCCATTAGCCAAATAATCAGTTGGATATTTGCGTTGTTTGCACCTTATGGCTCTTATGAATAATGCTGCTGTAAACATTTTGCACAAGTTTTTGTGTAGTGTATGTTTTCTTTTCTCTTACATATGTATACCTAGGAGTAGAATTTCTGGGTCACATAGAAACTATGCTTAATGGTTTGAAGAACTGTCAAACTGTTTACCAAAGTGGTTGCACTATTTTGCATTCCCACAAGTGGTATATGAGGATTCCTATTTCCCCGACTTACTTTACAAGGTGAGATACTTTACAAGAACAAGGAAGCCAGCATGAAGGGGCTCCCACTAATTATATTTAGAACAATTTTGGTACCAAAATATTTAAGCATAGTACTAACAATCACTGGAGGGAAAAAACAATATAAGATTGTGTACCAATGAATGAATGAAATACAAAGAGGAGAGGAGAACTCTTGCTTACAGTAAAATGCCAAGGATCAATCTGAAATATGGACAAAGTGCTAGAACTGGAACATCATCATTCTGCAACCAGCATGATGAAATCTGGATCAAGGAAGAGTCATCAATGGATACTAAATACTGACAAAATTTTGATGAGGAGTAGGATATCTGCATGATCCTAAATGTCTCCACATAGGGAGCTTACGATTTAGGAAGGACAGGGTAGGTCAACTGACAAAACTAGACTATGGACAGAAGCTCAATATATTAATGTGCGTCTGTGAACACAATAACTGTACGGTCCTGTATTTCTTAGGAAAGACAATTCACTTTAAAAGGATTCAGAAAAAAATGTGTGTGGGTATGTAAGTATATGTGTAGACAGGGTGAGGGATGGTAAGAGAGTAAGAATGCCAAAGCAAAAGCCATAAAAAGTTAAGAGTATGTGAATCCTGATATAGGGTATACATTGAGACTACACTTTTTTCATTTGTGGAACTACTTAAAGTTTGAAATTATTTCCAAATATGTATTTTCTTTTTACAAATGTGGATCTGTCAACAACATATAAGTGTGATAAATAGGTTAGAATTATTTCTGATTAAAACTGAGTATTTCTTAAAAAAGAACTAGTAGTACTTTCCAATGTTACATTTAATATTTTGTACCAAACAAATGATACATTGTAGAACTGAATATCTGCCTAACTATTTCCACCAAAAAAGAGGTAGTCACCAAAATATCATTAATACCTATATTATTTTATGTACAATGATAGTATGAGAGACATCTATCTCAAATGAGAAATATGCTTACACAAAATTAATATCCCTGTATTATATCTAAGGGAAGTGTAATTTTTAAATAGCTGGTTAGAACTGCTCACTGTAAAAACTTCTAGTGACATTAAGGAACAAAATAGCCATAGCCCTCCACAAAGACATTAACTACCATCAACATTGTACATATCTCAGTAATATTTTGCTTTTCTAAATCAACTATAAATACTGTTTTTCTATCCTACTTTTTCACTTGTTATCCTTTGAGCTTCTTTCTATGTCAAATAATGTTGCACACCACTGTTTGTCTAGACTGTACACATTTAATTCAATTCTCATTTTTAGATATCTGATTCCTGAGTGATTTTCTTCTATTACAATGTGTAAATTTTTCCCCCATAGTTAATGGTTGGGGGAGAAGGGAAGGAAGGAAAGAATTATACTGTTAGAATTTATAGTCCTAAGAACAGCATATGTCAGTGACATTTTCTCATATGGCTCATGAAAAGTGGGTATTATCCTATTGTTATTTGCCCAAAGGATAGATAAAAATTATACACCTGTTTTTTTAATTAGAGTATCTTTGATTATTAAGACCACTGAGCAATATTCAGTATATTTTTTAGCCTCAGAAATTACTTTGTGCCTAACATGTATTCTTTAATGGTTCATTGATATTTTAAAAACCATTATTCTAAAAACCATTTAAATTCACCTAACTCAAAGTTCAGCTTACAGCTATCATATGCAGTTTTCCTAAAGCAGGAGAAAATGAAAAAAATCCTGTGGCCTTATTATAATGTTATACCAAACCAAGCTAATTAGCCTATTATTAAAACTGTGGGGAATAAAAACATACATGAACATCCGTTCTGTCAGCAATCCACTTTGCTAGTTGTTCAGCGCCAAATCCAATTCTTTGAAGGTCAAAAGTATCAGCTCTCTTGGGTCTGCCTTTTGGAGGAAAATGCATGAACGTAGGAGCGGAGTTAATGTTGAGCTGTAAAACATGAGATAAAAAGACTAAATCTAATATCCCAGCTTTTTTTCCTGCATGAATTTTGGAAAGACAGCATTTATTATGAAAAATCCAAGGGGATTTCCAGAGCTTAACTACTGTTTTTATTCATCTTGATATACTGCTGAATAGAAAAGAACTTATGAATTAGGCCAAGTTCACTGAACCTTAACATTTCACATACATCATTCATATTCTCAGCTATATCCATCTATTTCATTGCTCATTTCCTTCTTTATTTTCTAGAATTCTACAACTAAAGAATGAAATGATTCAAAGTGCAAAATAGAACTACTGTAGTTTGGGGGTACACGGATGATTTTCAGTTCTTAAGCAGTTGTTAAAGAAAAAGGTTGGCATTTGATGAAAGATATAAATATATTATGTAATTAATTTTGAGTATATTGACTTCTCTATTAATTTTAAAAACTTTTTCTGTTCACCTCCTCTGTTATTTCAACTGTCTTAAAATGGTTACATCTCATTAATTATTTTCTAAAGGCAAGCTTCATTTGAAAAGTATATTGAATATACACCACCCTAGTATAAATGGTGTTTATTAATAACAACCTAAAAAAAAAATGAGGTTAATTTGCATTGGGGAGTAAACTGCAAAGCACAGATACAGATTAAATTCTTGCTGCCCAAGAATTATAAAAAATGATTCAAATGAAAGGCAAGGAGCTTTTTGGCCCTGGCTTCTAATATACAGTTCAACATTCCCCAACAATAAAAATAAAAAAATTCAAGTAACAACAAACATTAGATCACGGTTCAAGGTAAAGATACAGCAGTACCAGCGGGGGCGTACATGTTATGGACATTTAGTAATTTTTACTAAATTGAACAAAAACACAGTCACCAATTCCTTTCTCCCACTCCACACTTTGTTTGTGTGCGTTTTCCTGATAGGTGCACACGAGACAGTTACAGCCAACATGACTGCTAGTGCACAGCTCCCTCTAACACATCACTGACTTGCTGGTCTGTTGTCAAACACTTAGCCTCAGCCATCACACAGGAGTCACATATAGTTTACTTTCTGAACAAGTCCCTAACAAGCCCAGGACTATCAAATTTCTACATGACATCATTTAACCTTATATACCCCTCTTAAAGCTCAACATTCAGAAAACTAAGATCATGGCATCTGGTCCCATCACTTCATGGGAAATAGATGTGGAAACAGTGTCAGACTTTATTTTGGGGGGCTCCAAAATCACTGCAGATGGTGATTGCAGCCATGAAATTAAAAGACGCTTTACTCCTTGGAAGGAAAGTTATGACCAACCTAGAGAGCATATTCAAAAGCAGAGACGTTACTTTGCCAACAAAGGTCCATCTAGTCAAGGCTATGGTTTTCCAGTGGTCATGTATGGATGTGAGAGTTGGACTGTGAAGCAAGCTGAGTGCCGAAGAATTGATGCTTTTGAACTGTGGTGTTGGAGAAGACTCTTGAGAGCCCCTTGGACTGCAAGGAGACCCAACCAGTCCATCCTAAAGGAGATCAGTCCCTGGTGTTCACTGGAAGGACTGATGCTCAAGCTGAAACTCCAATACTTTGATGCGAAGAGCTGACTCACTGGAAAAGACTCTGATGCTGGGAGGGATTGGGGGCAGGAGGAGAAAGGGACGACAGAGGATGAGATGGCTGGATGGCATCACTGACTCGATGGACATGAGTTTGGGTAAACTCCGGGAGTTGGTGATGGACAGGGTGGCCTGGCATGCTGCGATTCATGGGGTCGCAAAGAGTCGGACATGACTGAGAAACTGAACTGAACTCCCCCCTTAAATGATGTCATAAGGATGAGATGCTAATCCAAAAGGACTCATGTCCTACTTCTTATAAGGATTCCAGTCCTATTGAAATTTGTCAAGATTATATCATCATCACTGCTAACATTGAGTCTTTATATTCCAGGGACACTTCTAAGTGGTTCATGTGTTTTCTTTCATTTAGCTTCACAACAATCACAGAGAAATATATCATTTTTATTTGTTTCGTACATGAAGACATTAAGGTATAGAGAGGTTACGTCCCTTGTCCAAGAATACAAAGTTAATATATGGAGATGATAAAATATGTAAATAAAATCTGAGCTCAACTGTCTGGCTCCCTGACCCCTGCTGTTAACCTACAGTTATTAACTTTTTGTGTTTATCAGTACTTGATCATGCCTTTCAAATGTACAACTCATTGCAGTACCCAGCATGGATTAGTTTGGGTATCCTTGTCCCTTTTTTTTTTTCTTACACTGTCTGACCCAGTTCTTTACCAGGTCATGGAAAAGCATTTAGACTCAAGCTAATTTTAAGTGGACCGTTAGTGAATATTTTTGCTTGCTTGCTTTCAGACTGGTAATTCATTCTTCTTTGCTGATTTCTAGTTTCATCCTTATGACATCATTTAACCTTAATTAATCCTCTTAAAGGGCTTCCCTTGTGGCTCAGCTGGTAAAAAATCCACCTTCAATGCAGAAGACCTGGGTTTGATCCCTGGGTTGGGAAGATCCCCTGGAGGAGGGAACGGCTACCCACTCCAGGATTCTGGCCTGGAGAATTCCACGGACTGTATGGTCCATGGGGTCGCAAAGAGTCGGACATGACAGAAACTTTCACTCACACTCACCCCCGCTTAAAGACCTTTTATCCCCCTAAAACAGCTTAAAGGTTAAGTAAAACTTCATTGTTGCTATTCAGTTGCTAAGTCGTACCCGACTCTTTTGCAACCCTGTGGATTGTAGCCCACCAGGCCCTTCTGTCCATGGGATTCTCCAGGCAAAAATACTGGAGTGAGTTGCCACTCATCCTCCAGTGAATCTTCCTGACCTAGGGACTGAATATTTGTCTCCTATATTGCTGGTAGATTCTTTACCATCAAGCTACCAGGGAAGCCCCATGTAAAACTTACCTTGAATCTTATACAAAATTTCACAAATTTATGCAAAATACCACCCAAAGCACATACAATTAAATATCAAAATAAAGTTAATGGGTCGCACAGAGTCAGACATGACTGAAGCGACTTAGCAGCAGCATATAAACTGCCACTGTATGATGGGAAAAAAAAACATATTTCTTCTATGATGGAAAAGCTAAAATGTGTTTATTCACTAATGGCAAAAACTGTACTGATTAAAATAATTACACTTAATATTATCTTCATCATACCACAGAATTTAGTAACTACTCATTGGAATCACTGAACTGTGTTTTTACCTGGCACACAAAGACGTTATCAACCATAACCAACTCCGATAAATACGCTATTGAAACAAAATATAACTCTCTTACCTGTTGAAAAATGTCTGTTCCCTCATCATAGTCCACTTTACTGAAGAAGAGTTTGTTACAAAAGGCAGATGAATAGCGCCAGGAGTTAGCCAGTATTTGATATTCTTCGTTAGCTAGTCTGATAAGGATAATGGCACAGAGTGGAAACATTATCAGTATTCAAACGTCAACAAAGCTATTAATAAAACAGGAATTCTGGGGCAAGAGTTACCCTGGCTTTAGTAAGGACTACAAGCTAAGAGTAGATTTTATATTTTAAATGGCTGTGGGGGAAAAAAAAAAAAAAAGAATATCCCATGACACATAAAAATTATCTAAAATTCAAATTTTTATCATTCATGAATAAAGGTTTCCTGCAACACAGACACACTGATTCATTTACTTATTGCTGCGGCTGCTACTAAGCTACATAAGGGCAGAGTTGAGGAGTTCTAGTAGAAAGTGTGAGGGCAAAAAGCTCATCCTGGCCCTTTGCATAAGAAGCATGACAACTCTTGTTCTAGGGGATAAAATCATTTTGTGCCACTTCCTACATATATATAACTTAAATTTTCTAATGATTTTTTGTAAAAAGCACAGAGCCGTTTTTAAGAATTTTGCAATTCACTTTAACAGAGAAATAAACATCATGGATATGTTTTAAAACTGTAAATATCAGTTATGCTCCACCTTTATGTATTTCATCTATCTAAAAATGCATTTACGTTTGCACCTAAAAGTAAGCAAAGATTTGAGTAGCTAAACCAAATGCCACAAACAAGCCCTCCTCTAAGAGCATATTTACTCTTATTTTGAATTCATTTGTATTGGACATTTTCTTGATACGCCAGATACAGAAGCTCTATTTTTTGACGTAGACATGGAGGAGAAATAAGGAAAGGCTGGTTGCAAAAGGATGTACGCACAGTCATGGAAAATGAAGCAACAGTGATTGCTAAAACTTAAAAAAAGGAGAGGGAGCTTCTTCCATGTAGTTGACTCTTCACAGGAGATATGGTGAGTCCCTCCCCCAAAGAAGTATAGATAGAAAAAGGTCTAATCCTACAATCACAAAAAAACTTGGAAAGGAGTCAGCAGCAGATAAAGAGATTTCAAGGAATATCTGGAAAACATAAGGCTAGTGGAAAAGTTTTGATGGACAAAATTACAATCTCCAAGAAGACAGCAGTGCAGAAGAACCTAGGAAAATACTGGATAAGAAGCACAAAGCTGCTGGGTTGGAGGTTTCGTCTTGCCAACAAGCCAGCCTGTTACTGTCTCGGGTGCTGGCAGAAGCCACAAGACTCAGGGTCAGAGACCTAGAGGACTTTATTCTTCTTGTTTGTATCCCTGTGCCCCCAAGTTCACGGGATGACACAAAAGGCCCTTCCTGGATGTCCACACACACAGCTGACTGGGTTACAGGACTGTGCTACCGAGTTTGGGGACTACTGTTTTTCTAGTACATAATGACCAACTCCGTGCTTTGGGGAAAGACATAATGCCACTCCTTAAGGCTTGTCATTGCAAACACAATCCTTTGCTTTCTTGGCGTGCCCAGCAAGAACAGGCGGGATGATCACAGCCCATGGTTGACTGCTTTTCCCAACAGTAGTCATAAAAAAATAGCAATGCCATATAAAAAAGAGCAAATAAACTGAGAGGGCACTTTAAAGAGGAAGTATGATTTCTCAAATTAAATACGGAGTTAAATAAAATTCACAGAACAAAAAGGACACGGGTAGACTATATTGGGGGCAGGAAGGAGAAAGGGACCTAGATATTTAATCCAATAAATCCAACGTTCAAACAGAAAGAACTCCAGAAAGAGAAGAGACAAAGGAAGTATTTCTGGAAACATAATACAATTAAAGGGACTAAGTATTCAAATTAAATTACTTGCCAGATTCTGAATAAGTGGAATAAGACCAACATGTTGTGATACTTTAG
>NW_011494677.1:12897040-12973090 GCF_000754665.1 Bison bison bison | reverse complement strand
GATACTTTAGAATGTTATGGATAAAAAGAAGGTCCTAAAAACTTTCTGAAGAGAAAAGTATTTAACAAGGGCAAACAGTGAGATGGGGACTGGACCGGCTATCGGCAGCGCTCGGTGCCTGCAGAACACGCCTGTAGAGTTTTGAGGGCGTGCTGTTTTCCATCTAGAATTACATCAAGCCAAACAACTGATGAAGTCTGAAATAAACATGTTTGAAGAAATATGTCATGTGAAGAAAGGTAAGTCATGTGAAAGTACCTTAAGATATAACTAATAGAAAGGTACTAGGAATGGAAAAAATGAGAAAACCTGAGAATATAATAAAGGAACTGTAAGAAAAAGAAAAAAAAAAGGATGACTAGGCAGGATATGGTGCAGGAGGAAAGGCAGATGTGTAAGAAAGCTGTGATCCGACTACAAAACTGTGAAATACAAATCAGAACAGGAATTTAATTGGACCTCAAGATGAAGAAGAGAATACATTCTAAGCAACCATTATAATTAGAAAGCGTTGGACGATATCAAAGACTGTAGGGAGACATATTTGGTCCCACAACAGTAAGAATGATGACAACAAAATGAATATAAAAGGCAAGGTCTAAGTAAGAAGAAAATTAAAATTTATCATTATCTAGATTAATAGGTGATGGGAAAAATTAATTATTTTGAACATTTTCTTTTACACAGAAGTAGAGTTATAAGCAACAGCACGACACTGTAGAAAAGGAACCATAATAAAAACCTACTACTTTGCAACTGATGTTATTTATGTGGAAACAATAAGTCAACCTACAGACAGACATAATGATGGCCTATCAACGATGGCCTATCAACGACAGTGCTATCAACGATGACAATATAGAGATAGAGGTAACAGGATTTGGTGGGTAAGAGGGGAGGAGAGGTTGTACTTGCTAACCTGCAACTTATGGAATCAAGAGATATCACTTATGAATAAGTAATAGAAGGATGCTATTTACTTTTATAATAGTAAAAGAAAAAGCTATAAAAATGACAAGAGGTGAGATGAGTTAAATCCTCACTTGTTAGAGCCAGAAATGTAAAGACTAGGTGTACTGTATGAAATATACAAAAGTAACCTTTAGAGATTAAAAAAAAAAAAAGAAAGAAAAAATAAAGGAATAACAGATGGCCTATGGCTAACTGTGCAAACAGGTGAATGCAAGGGCTAGGGATAGTCTAGGCCCTTTTTTATTAACAAGGAGCCACATAATATTGCTATGATCAAAATATATCTATTTAAGAGAGCTAAAAAGCAAACAAAGCTTTTATCTTCGGTCATTTAGCATAAAGACCTATCTGAGATCATTTAGCATAAAGACCTTACGGGCACGTTTTATGGTAAAACAGTCCAAAATATCTACCACTGTAAACATCAGCCTGAAACTGCATTATGCTCAGCAGGCAGAAAGCTGTACTATATATATTTTGAATCTGTTCAATGAAATAGAAGCTTGTAAAGCTTTGGTGCTTAAGTAACATTTAACATGAGCACCTAATAGCAAAAAGTGAGCTAATCTCCAAGGTTCCAAGGTCTGCTTTCATGGAGTTGAGGTTTTACTGAGGAGACATATAATAAACAACCAACCAAATGAGAGAAAATCATTCAAAGCTAAAATATATACTGAGAGAAAAATTACACAGAATTGTATTACAGAAAACAATGGAAGATCTACTTAGATGACACGGTCATAAAAAGCTTCTCAGATGAAGGGACATTAATGTTCAAATTCCAAGGAAGAGAAAAATCCATCGCTGCAAAGAGGTCAAGAAAGAACATCTCAGGGAGCAGGAGTAGCAGGCATGAGACACTAGAGAAAGAATTTAAGATGCTGATGAACTGAAGCTGTGATATAAATGAGAACATGCTGTTTAAACAAATACTACCTCACAGCTTCTCTTCCAATCCTAAATGAAAACAGAGTTAGGACGAATATGAGCTCTAAAATCTGATATGATTTTTGTCATATGGAATATAATATTGGGGGCTTCCCCGGAGGCTAAGTGGTAAAGAAGCCCCCTACCAATGCAGAAGACGAGGATTCAATCCCTGGGTCAGGAAGATCCCCTGGAGAAGGAAATGGCAACTCACTCCAGTTTTCTTGCCTAGAGGACCACATGGACAGAGGAGCCTGGTGGGCTGCAGTCCATGGGGTTGCAAAGAGTCAGACATGACAGAGCAATGAAACAATAACAAATTCACCAATTATTTTCAAAGAAAATATGTATAGTAACATCATACAGTGAATTGGCACTGATGATTCACTGAACATTTCTGCAGACTGATAAACCTTAAGAGAACAGTGCTCCCATTAAAAAAAATACATAAATCATTAAAAGGATGGCATTACAATTAAGAAAACAGGTTATTTTTACACAAAGGAACATTTTCACAAAAACACATTTTAAATTTTAAAGCGAAACAGGGAAATGGTAAATCTTCAAAAACTGACATTCTTACGATGATGATATTCTAAGAAATGAAAATGCTTCATTTTGAAAAACAGGAAGAGAACAATCAAATGTTAGTATTCAACATCTGTGTATAAGATCTTAAGGGATGATATGACTAGGATAATCTTGAACTTTTCCCTCATCATGTGATAACCTACCGCAGACCTACTAGATTCTATTAGGTATACATTCATTCAGTCCACAAATATATTTTGGCGCCCACAATGTGTCAGGTAATGAAGGAATGGATAATAAATGGAAGGGCCCTGACCTCAAGAATAATACATTCCATGAAAAAAAGATGCCTCATCCAAGTACACACAAAATGTCAGATAATTAGAAATACTCTGAAAAAACTAAAACAAGATGTGATAAGTGGTACTGAGAAGCCAAAGAAGATGGATTCATTTCGCCGTCAAACTCTGTTTCCACACTGTCCACATTCTCAGTTTAATTTCCAATAATCAACCGTGGGTTCTATCCTCTGCTCCAAAGTCCTAGATAACTGCCTACATAACGAAGGCCCTGGGCAGAATAGAACACAACGTCTCCACAATTTACATCTGCAATCTATGTCCATATGAACATACCACACATTCAAAGGGTCTCTCCGTTGTATGACACCCCGTGTTCATTCTTTAAGATTTAAAGTATTAAATCCTTTGCCTAAAATGTCCTCCGTTCTTTCAGAAAGCTTGCTCCAAAATGCCCCCCTTCAAATCTCTACGGTTTCTCAGCTACCGTGCAGCACTATTTATGTACATGTTGTTCTGTTTATGCATTTTATGTTTATGCATGGATTCTTCGGTGGCTAAGACCTAGTCCAAAACAGGCATTTAAGGTTTGATGATGAACAATATAATTTCCTAAAGAGTCTGTGTATATACACAATACACATACAACCCCACACACCCTAAGTAAGTCTAAATTAGAGATTGTGAAATCTGGAGAGTCTGACTAAAAGCCTGCTTAGTCATATTAATGTCACAGATCAATGTCCCTTTCAAGATCAATCTGCTTCACTGTACTCTAGGATGAAAAAAAGAAATACCTTACACCATATACCATCACAAATACATGCTATTTGTTAAAGGAATAGTGGTCTTGACTTGAAAGATTATAATGACTAAAGCATCTAATATCATATCATCTAATATCAATTTCACATGCAATACAGAATGTACATCTTAATCATCAATAATATGTATTCAGTGTTTTCATATGTTATGCAAATAATAAAAAATACATCACAGTCTCCACCTCTAAGATGCTTGTTAGAGAATAGAAAAGACACACACAAACATACAAAGGAGATACATATACTTAAAAAAAACTGCAGACTGCAGGTGCTATACAAAAGTGTGAATGTGAAAATATTCAAGAAAGAATGGAAGGGCTAAATAGTAAGCAAGGAAGGACAGGAAGAGGATATCAAGGTAAGAGAAGAGTATAAACAAACACTACCCAGTCTGAAATGTGTATTATGTAGTTAAATAATAGAATATAAGTTTCATGTCAGAAAATAGGAAAGAAGAAACTGATACCTCTCTTCCAAGAGAAAGATACACAAGATCCTAACTTTACTCTGTAAATAGTGAACAGCTACTGAGTGTTTTGAAAGAAGTACATTATGTAAAATGTTGATTAAGAAAGCTGTAATTGGCAGGAGAGGGCATAATGTATTATAGCAGGAGAAAATAAATGTTTTTAAACCACCTTGAATGTTACTATAATGGTCTAGTTGGGAATATCTACGAGGCTATTAAAATAGTATATAAATGAAGATATGACCTGTTTCGTACACATACTCCTTTAGCATCTAACATGCCGAAACAACCAGCAAAATTTTCTACACATTTTGCTTTTAGTTAGGAATCCATCTGGCTGGAATAAAGAATTCCAGGGGAGCTGAGAATATTACATTTTTTTCAACACAAATACAATACTTAGTGAAAATTTAATACTGACAAGATAAATGGGGCCTTCTTCTGTTGAATATAATTTAGTAGCAATAGGACTAGAAACCAGATATGTCTGTCATGAAAAGTAATTCAATAAGCCTAAGAAATACATATTTCAATGTTGATAATATCTATTTAGAATATAAGACTTGGTAGAAGGAATGTGCAAATATTAACATATGTCCAATAACATAAACCCTGTTCTCTAAACTTAACTCCATTACCTCTTATCCCTCCATTTCCCAACTTCTTCACGCTTAAGCCTAACTAATGACAAAGGAAGTCACTGGCTTCTTGCAAAGACTTGTGTCAGCTTATTCTAATGAGCAAAGCCATCACTAGTACTTATGAGAACTCTACCAACTTCACTGTTTCCTGAAACTGAAAGCTGAAAACTGCAAATGCTCCAAGCACTTAAATAAGCACTTTTCCAACACTGTTAGCTAAAAAGTATTTTCTTTTTTAATAGTTCATAGGAACATTAGAGATGCAACACCATGAATGGAGGGTACATTGTAAACGTTTCTAATCCATTCACATGCAGCCTGAAGAGGGCAGTCAAGTTGTGGCCAAGCATCCAGAAAGGCTTACGCAGCAACTGCAGGGCACAGGTCTGATAAAGCTCTTCTATTAAATCTTTCCAATCTTTTATTATGAAAACAAGAAAAAAAATCACTTAACCCAAATGCTATAACATTTTATATTATCATCAAGTATTATTAGCTCATCTATAGTCGTATATACTAACACAGCTCCCATGATGAATGTATATTTTATCTTTTTATCCCTTGAAGGGATTTTTAAAGAAACATGGTTTCTCTTTTTAAGGTTAATCAAATTTCCTATAAAGTAACAAATATCAAAATCCCAATGTATGTTTTTTACAGTTATATGTTTATGATGAACTATAAAGATTGAATTATAAAATTATAAAGATTGAATTCAAAAGGGGAAGAAGCAGCAAAGGATGAGATGGTTCGATAGCATCACCGACTCAATGGACATGAGTTTGAGCAAACTCTGGAAGACAGTGAAGGACAGGGAAGCCTGGCGTGCTGCAGTCCATGGGGTCAAAAAGAGTTGGACATGACTTCAGTGGCTGAACAACAGCTACTTATATATTGCATAGATACATCAGAGTATGTCTTCATAAAACATCAAATTAATACTGGAGTGGGTAGCCTTTCCCTTCTCCAGGGGATCTTCCCAACCCAGGTCTTCCACATTGCAGGTGGATTCTTTACCTGCTGAGCCACAAGGGAAGCCCAAGAATACTGGAGTTGGTAGCCTATCCCTTCGTCAGCAGATCTTCCCAACCCAGGAATCAAACCAGGGTCTCCCACACTACAGGTGGATTCTTACCAACTGAGCTATCAGGGAAGCCCCAGTTAATCTCTACAGATGATAATATATAGAGAGAAAGATCTGGGGTGAGCAGAACCACCCACTACTTATGGTCCTGGTATCCTGAAGAGAGAAAAGTTGGTAAACAACATGCTGCACAAAGATTTCAACAGTGACTTCTCTCTGGTTGTGCCACACGTATTCAGGATACTACTTACTATATGGAAATATATTAAATAGACCCAATGCCACTGGCTCTGTACAGTTCACTACTTCTATGATAAAGATGTTGTGTCCATTACACTATGTTTTCTGTGCATCTATTTTTTCCTTAGAAAACTATTCTAACATGAATATATGATTCCAACACATATCTTACATCAAAAATGTATATGAACGTAAGAGATACTAAACTGTATATAACATGCACATACAACTCAGTTTATGAGTCAGTAGAATTTTTGTTCTCAAGAAAAATGGTAACACAAACATACAAGAAAGCTTAAAGGGTGTATGCTAAGAAAACTGACACATAATGTAGGTAAAAGAAAGGAACGGCACAGAGACTCCAGTCCATAATTTGTTTTCAGAGATCATACTGGCGTTGAAATTCTCCAACTATTTTATAAATACGTAATGAGAGACCAAATGACCAAATACATAATATTGGTGGGATCCAGGGTTTCAATTTGTAGAAAGCAGATAAAACTTAGAATGAGGAAAATACAGGAAAAACCCTACAGTATTAGCTTGGAAGAGGAGATATCCAATTAAAGTCGTAAGTTATGTCTTTATTAATTTATATGACACATATATACACACACATATGTACACACATCTTAGTTCTATTAAAAAGGTCTGAAAACAATGATACTATCTCAACAGGAAAGAGTGTAACTTACCCAGGTGTTGCTTTCTAAACACTGTTTCCAACAAAAAGAGGAAGGACTCCTCAAAAAAAAAAAAATGCTTCTTTCAGTTCCACGAATAAGTATAATGTAGGCTTAGAATATTTTACTGAGCCAGAAAGCAAAGACTAACAGAGGCATTCAATGACATGGGAGTTGGTTTCCACTGGAAATTTAGGGCAACTTGAAGAGTAAAGAAGAATAATCACAGTAATGGGTTAGTGAATAAACAAGAATCTTTGAGTAGAGATACTAAATGAAGGAAGAGCTCTCCTTTATAGACAAATACTAACCAATTAACGTAGATGCAAAGACAGAATGTTCAAAATCACCACTTCACAATAATCAACGAAACACCAAATTCAGGCAGAGATTATCAATGGATGTTACGATCACTGAGTAAAGTACCAAGAAATAGGACAGTTACATAATTTTTAAGCATTCCCCCCTCTTAACCTATTCACCTCCTGCTAACACTTATTACCAGGGAAGGATATACTTATACAACAGAAACATGCAGGGATCCCCACTGCGATCAAGTAATCGATTTCACCTTTGGTATCTAAAAGAACTAATATTATATCTAGTGAAAGCTATCGTTTTTCCAGCAGTCATGTATGGATGTGAGAGTTAGACTATAAAGGAAGCTGAGCATCGAAGAATTGATGCTTTTGAACTGTGATGTTGGAGAAGACTCTTGAGAGTCCCTTGGACTGCAAGGAGACAGAACCAGTCCATCCTAAAGGAGACTCAGTCCTGAGTGTTCATCAGAAGAACTGATGCTGAAGCTGAAACTCCAATACTTTTGGCCACCTGATGTGAAGAACTGACTCACTGGAGAAGACACTGATGCTGGGAAAGACTGAAGACAGGAGAAGGAGACGACAGAGGATGAGATGGTTGGATGGCATCACCAACTCAATGGACATGAGTCTGAGCAAGCTATGGACAGGGAGGCGTGGCGTGCTGCAGTCCATGGGGCTGCAAAGAGTCAGACATGACTTGAGTGACTGAATTGAAGTGAACATTATATGCCTCCTGATACAATGCAGTGAGAAGTACACAGATAATTGCTATAGTACTTGTGTAAAAATTAGTCAATGAATTTAATCATGAGGAAACAATCAAGTAAATCCAGATCATGAAACAATATACAAGGCAAGTTGTCTGAATTCCTTAAAAAAAAAAGAAAAAGCAGACTGTATCATTGAACTAATGTCAACTCATTTAAAAATGATGTTATTCTGATTATGTAAGAATGTCATATTAAAATATGCAAACTTAAATATTTAGTGGTGATATTTCATGATGTCTATATTTGCTGGTACATGACTCATCTGCTTCAAGATGGCAGAATAGGATGGGGAGACCACCTTCTCCCTCACAAATTCATCAAAAATCATTTGAATGCTGAGCAACTTCCATAAAACAACTTCTGAACACTGGTGGAGAACACCAGGCACCCAAAAAAGGCAGCCCATTCTCTTCTAAAGGAGGCAGGACAAAATATAAAAGACAAAAAGAGAGACAGAAGAGTTAGGGATAGAAACCTATCCTAGGCAGGGAGTCGTGAATGAGAAGTTTTCACACAGTAGGAAACCCACCCACAGCGGGGTATGTGGGGGAATTCACGCCTAACCACAACTGCGGAAAAGAGAACTTTCCAGCCAAAGGCTCTAGCATAACAACCTAATGCTCAGCCTGGCCCACTCACATAACAAAGGATTGAGCAAACACCAAAGGAGAGCTAGCCAGCTGCGTACAGGCCCCTCCCCACCCAAAGGCAGGGAGGAAGAGTGCCTGAAGAACTATGGACAGAGGTTCCTGACAGTGTACAGTCCTGTCCGACTCTTTAGGAGCCCATGGACTGTAGCCCACCAGGCTCCTTGGTCCGTGGGATTTTCCAGGCAAGAGTACTGGAGTAGGTTGCCATTTTCTTCTCCATGGGATCTTCCCAACCCAGGGATCGAACCAGGATCTCCTGCATTGTAGGCAGAGGCTTTACCATCTGACCTACCAGGGAAGCCCTAGCAATGTACAGGAGGCGGTAATCAAGACCATCCCCAAGAAAAAGAAATGGAAAGAAGCAAAATGGTTGTCTGAGGAGGCCTTACAAATTGCTGAGAAAAGAAGAGAAACGAAAGGCAAAGGAGAGAGAGAAAAAAAAGATATGCCCATTTGAATGCAAAGTTCCAAAGAAAAGCAAGGAGCAATAAGAAAGCTTTCCTCAGAGATCAATGCAAAGAAATAGAGGGAAACAATAGAATGGGAAAGGACTAGAGATCTCTTCAAGAAAATCAGACACCAAGGGAACATTTCATGCAAAGATGAGCACAATAAAGGACAGAAATGGTATGGACCTAACAGAAGCAGAAGATACTAAGAGGTGGCATGAATACACACAACTATAGGGAAAAAAAAATGTTCATGACCCAGATAATCACGACGGTGTGAACACTCACCTAGAGCCAGACATTCTGGAATGCAAAGTCAAGTGGGCCTTAGGAAGCATCACTACGAACAAAGTTAGTGGAGGTGATGGAATTCCAATTGAGCTATTTCAAATCAGATGATGCTGTGAAAGTGCTTTCAAAGTGAAAGTGAAAGGTGAAAGCCGCTCAGTCATGTCCGACTCTTTGCAACCCCGTGGAATTCTCCAGGCCAGAATATTGGAGTGGGAAGCCTTTCCCTTCTCCAGTGTATCTTCCTGACCCAGAAATCGAACCACGGTCTCCTGCACTGCAGGTGGATTCTTTACCAACTCAGCTATCAGGGAAGCTCAATAAGCCAGCAATATGCAGCCCAACATGCTGCATTCAATATGCCAGCAAAATCTGGAAAACTCAGCAGTGGCCACAGGACTGGAAAAGGCCAGTTTTCACTCCAATCCCAAAGAAAGGCAATGCCAAAGAATGTTTGGCATTGAAGGTCCACACAATCGCACTCATCTCACACGCTAGCAAAGTAATGCTCAAAATTCTCCAAGCCAGGCTTCAACAGCACGTGAACCATGAACTTCCAGATGTTCAAGCTGGATTTAGAAACGGCAGAGGAACCAGAGATCAAACTGTCAACATCCAGTGGATCATCGAATAAGCGAGAGCGTTCCAGAAAGCCATCTACTTTTGCTTTACTGACTATGCCAAAGCCTTTGACTGTGTGTACCACAACAAACTGTGGAAAATTCTGAAAGAGATGGGAACACCACACCACCTGACCTGCCTCCTGAGATATCTGTACACAGGTCAAGAAGCAACAGTTAGAACTGGACATGGAACAACAGACTGGTTCCAAATTGGGAAAGGAGAATGTCAAGGCTGTATACTATCACCCTGATTATTTAACTTATATGCAGAGTACATCAATGCAAAATGCAAGGCTGGATGAAGCACAAGCTGGAATCAAGACTGCCAGGAAAAATATCAATAATCTCAGATATGCAGATGACACCATGCTTACGGCAGACAGTGAAGAACTAAAGACCCTCCTGATGAAAGTGAAAGGAATGTGAAGAAGTTGGGTTAAAACTCCACATTCAGAAAACTAAGATCATGGCATCTGGTCCCATCACTTCATGGCAAATAGTTGGGGAAACAATGGAAACAGTGACAGACTTTATTTTCTTGGACTCCAAAATCACTGCAGATGGTGACTGCAACCATGAAACTAAAAGATGCTTGCTCCATGGAAGAAAAGCTGACCAACCTAGACAGTGTATTAAAAAAGTAGAGACATTACTTTGTCAACAAAGGTCCATCTAGTCAAGGCTATGGTTTTTCCAGTGGTCATGTATGGATGTGAGAGTTGGACTATGACAGCTGAGTGCCAAAGAATTGATGCTTTTGAACTGTGGTGTTGGAGAAGACTCTTGAGAGTCCCTTGGACTGCAAGGAGATACAACCTGCCCATCCTAAAGGCAATCAGTTCTGAATATTCATTGGAAGGACCATGCTGAAGCTAAAACTCCAATACTTTGGCCACCTCATGCGAAGAGTTGACTCATTTGAAAAGACCCTGATGCTGGGAAAGATTGAAGGCAGGAGGAGAAGGGGATGACAGAGGATGAAATGGCTGGATGTCATCATCAAAGCAATGGACATGAGTTTGAGCAGGCTCTGAGAGTTGGTGATGGACAGGGAAGCCTGGCGTACTGCAGTCCACGGGTCACAAAGAGTTGGACACGACTGAGCGAGTGAACTGACTGACTGACTGAACTGACTGACTGATTTTTTACTTATACTTAAAAGACTGAACAGAGAAACACAAAGAACATCTCTCATCACCCTGTTCTACAAGAGTTAAATTGTAACCACAGCAGCCACCCACTGACACTACCACGGAGAAGAATTCAGGATGAAAAATGCCCAGGAGCCCTGTGCTTTGGATAAACAGGCCCTTAGGTAGCCAGACCACTGAAATTCAGGAAGAATTTCAATGACCAGATTCTTGAATCTTCCCAGAAGCAGAAAAGCACTAAATCATTAACTTGAGTTATCTGTTCTTCGGGATGAGCAGTAATCTTTTACCAAACTGTGTGCCTCACTGCATGCATTTCTCAGCTAAAACATACATTTACTGGCTCCTCCCCTATCTTTTCAGAGCAGCTTCTCAGAAATGAGTGGCTATCTCCCAGGGTATAAAACTTAAAATCATAAAACTCCTGTGTGTCTTCAAGTCGATGAGCAAAATCAAATGTGACAAAATATTAAAATTATGAATCTTAGGAAAGGGTAGACTGGTGCCTTTGTATTAATACTACTGTTTCGAGTTTCTGTAGCTTTCAAATTATAAGATGGATGACTAAAACTGGGCTTTATATACAAATAATACAGAAAATAGAGCTCAGAGAATGCTACAATGTCACACAGATAATGAAAGTTCATGAAAACATTCATCTATTTATTGTAAAATAGTCGGAATTAACCAACCTGGGGAAGAGACACCTAGGAAGAAATTTAGTACAATGAAGTTATATCATATGCCTTAGACATTAAAAAATAAACTAGACAGAGCTCAACAATAACCCTAGAATGTCATTTATATTAAACTGCTTACGGATTCAATCAAGTCTGAAACAGTCCTCACGTATTAGACAAGCCAGGCAAAATATGTGTGAATGACATGAGAGTTTGATAGTCTTTGAGAAAGTGAAATACTTTGTTCAGGTAGCCAGGCATATTTGAAAAACCTAAGAATTAAGGCCATAGAGAAATATTATCTGAGGACTAGAAGCAACAACAAGGGTTGCAGACCCAAAGCCATTTAGAAAGCACTTACAAGTGCATTAAGTGATGCAAAAGGTGATTTTATCTATTGATAAACACAGTTCTCACCTTATGTGCTGCCCTTAGAATAGAATTTCCTAAGAGATGTGACTTCACCATAGTGAAACAAAAGGCTGATGAACTATTCCACATGATGTGGGCTAGCTGGCTTCAACTCACCAGCCCTTGTTTGAAATGCTAACCTGAATGAAAGCTTTTCATGATCTAAAGAGTTTAAGAAATGCTGGCTGATGGATCCCTGCCCTAAAAGACTAATAATCTTAGTTGGGAATGCAAAAGCCAAATGCAAATTACAGTTCACAGGATAAAAGCAATGATGAATATGTACACTTAAGGAAAGCATTAAATTTACTAGCTCAGGAGTCACAAATCCCAACCCTGACAGGTATTAGCTCTGTGACTTTGGGAAAACTGTATAACCTCTCAGCCTAGATAGGCTCATCTAAAGAAATGATTTTTTTTTTTTAACTCTTACCATGTAGAGCAGTGAGAATGCCAAGAGATATTACATACATAGACGACTTAACCTAGGACTGCCCAAATAATTTATACATAGTAAATAATTTTATTTATTTAGAGAAGGAAAGACATTAACCAGTTAATATCTATCAATGCAATAATTTATTCTCCCTTGTCTTTAAAATGTCTTTGCAATTACTAATTATATCTTCTTTTATTTGACATTCAACAATATATTAATTTCTAGTATTACCAGCCTTTGATGATATGTGCACCCAGACTGATTCCATATGTACTTTTCGATTTTCCAACACCAGGATGTTTTTTCCTTACCTCTACTGAACCATAGTAATAACCTTGGAAGAAAATATTTTGTTCTTAGAATTTTTAGTGAATTCTGGAAAAGATGAGTAACTGTGTGGTAGAATACATCTAAAAGATTTAGCAATTATGAAGAATATTCCTCACAGTACAATCTGAAAAAGGAAGTTTGGAGTTAACACTTATGGGAGGTGAGAACTGTACTGAGTAGTCTTAATTAACAACTTTATTTGGCCAAGGAGGTTGATGTTCCCACTGAGGAAGGTGAGAATTGAATTCTGAGATTTGTGAATAAACTGACTGTGTGAAAGAAGAGCAGAGTGATTTGCTAAGAGGGCTTACGAGGAGGCCAATAGCTCATTCACCAGCCTTTCAGCAAAGAAAAGCAACTGGAGAATCTCAGTGTGTTAGCTCTAGAAGAAAATTTCACTTTTTCTTAAAGAAAACAAAAAAAGCAGAGAAGTCTCACAAAGGAAAAGCACTAATCTTTTAAAATTATAGTTATTAACATTTCAATGATTCTATGGATTATAAAAAAATTACAGCAGTATCACAAGATGGTCCCAAATTACACTGACACACAGAAGTACCCCGGAGAATTCATGTATTTTTTAAATTAAAAAAAAAAAAAAAAAAAACAACATTGCTGTTGATGGGTGCCTTTCTCCATGAATCTACAACTCCCTTTGAGGCTTAATTTATAATACAAAATATAATCTGAATACTTGTTCTTGAAATTTTTTCCCTGAAACCCCTCCTTATCTTTTCATCTTAGTTGTCCCCTTGAGATCTCTCTGATGCACTCTGTCCATATAGGCCACAGTTGGTAATCTCTTGGCTCAATGACAGCAGATCTCAAACCACTGTTCGATCAGAATTATTTAACAAATTCTCCTTTTAAATTTGCAGTATTCTATAAATCTAACCTCCTCATCCAACATACTCAAAGGCATCCCCCTCTTTCAGCTCAGTTACCGTTTTTCCCCTCCAGTTCCATTAAAATCCTGAGTTATTTTGACATGCATGTTTATAGTATACAAATTATTACACTAGCCCAGCCTTATTACAAAGTATTACATTACCCCAGCCTTATTACTCCTAAAGCTTCTCTATTACATCAACAATCATCTACACTATACATCAGCAATTTACTTATTTATTAAATCAACCCTTTCCAACCTCCTAATTTTCAACTCCATCCCCCTTTCACACAAAACCTCATATGAAAATCTATAAAACAGATAACTAATGACAGCTGACTGTCTAGCACAGCGAACTACGCGTGCTCTGTGGTATATACATGTACAGCTGATTCACTGTGCTGTACAGTAGAGACTAACACGACATGTAAAGTAACTAAGCACCAATTAGAAAAGAAAGAAAGAAAATCTAGCTTAACTGTATCACACCTAGTTGATCAACTGTCCCATGGCTTCTCTGATGCCCTATCCAACTTCTAACTCACATTTATACATTTCAAATATACTCTTGTTAGCACAGTCAGAATATTTGCCTAGTCTGCTTCACAGAATAAAGCAAACAGCTTAGTCCCTACAGAGGATGCTCTTGCTCCTCAATTGCTGAGTACTGGGGAAGAAAATCATTTAATTCCGGAGATTCTTCACTAAAAATCTGAATATTCTAGTTTCATCAAGGATCCTTGTCAATGCCATATGGTCATTCCAATTAGTTAAGCTTCCTACTCCAATTTTTCCTCAAAGAAATTAAATTTTTAAAAGCTATTAATCACTAAACTGCTTCTCACCTTCCCTTTCTCTATCCTAGCTGCATACTAGGATTACCTAGAACATCTTTAAATGTCCTCCCCGCCAAAAAACAAATCAAAATATCTGGGCATGGGAATCACATATCTACTCTATACTTTTTATTTGCCTCTAAAGCTTCACCTGTTCTTTCTTCTCTAACAACTTCACCCTCTTTCTAACCTGTGAAATGACTTTTTCAAATAACTTCAATCTTTTTCTCTCATAAATCTAAAACTACTCTAAAATTTAAAAGTTTATTACAAAACAGGCTGTAATAAACAAGTAAATACAAGTTATTTTGAGCTAAGCATCATTAAAAAATTGAGGATCCATATTTAACAATTTAACAACATACTGCATTAAGTCAACTACTATCTACAGGATATGCCATTTACATTATGTTTTGGTTTACATTATCAAATAACATACAATTATATGTAACTGTGAAATAAATACTTAGATAATAAAACCTTTCTAGATTGTTGTTATTTAGTCACTAAGTCATGTCCAACTCTTTATGACCCCATGGACTGTAGCCAGCCAGGCTCCTCTATCTATGGAATTCTCCAGGCAAGAATACTGGAGTGGGTTGCCATTTCTTTCTCCAGGGGATCTTCCCGACCCAGGGATCGAACCCTGGTTTCCTGCATTGCAGGTGGATTCTTTCCCACTGAGTCAATCGGTACATCCTTTCTAGATTACAGTCGCAAAAATATAATAATAGATCTCTTCATAATAATGAATACATAAAATCAATATATTCAGTTTTTAGAAGCAAAGAAATGATTTCCCTAAATTATATATGGCATTGTAGGATGCCAGAGGATAGTCTGAATTTTTGTGGAATTTGAGCTGTTACACCAAATGCCAATTAAGATGTATTTTTGCTCCACAAGTGCTGAACAACCCTTGTTTATGAACATAAACACACCCTGTTCTTAAGTGCTAGCCCAATGCTGACAAATGCTAATGTCCACTTAAGTACGAGTCTTCAAATTGATAGGAAGGGGACTCAGAATCATCTGAAATACTGTTTTTCAAAATAGTTTGCTCATTATCTTTTTTACCTACCTTGACCTGTCTCAACATACACTCATTACTAGATTGTGATGAAATCTTTCATAAAAATTTCAGAACACTGAAATTCCCTTTCTGCAAGCTAGTCTATGGGGTCGCACAGAATCGGACATGACTGAAGTGACTTAGCAGCAGCAGCGGTCTGACAGAAACTGATTAGTTTTCTTCCACTGGCTCATGTTACTAATGATTTTGTTTTCCACTAAAGTTCAAAATGGTTTAGAAATCTAAATAAAGTCTACAGATAAATACACAATGTGAAGTCTGAATGTGGAGTCACCACGTAAAAAGTGTTTGTTCTTGAAAAGAAAAACATTCATCCAAGAAAAAACAGAAAAACTGAATTATCCTTAACAACTAAGGAAATGGAATATGTAATTTAAGAACTCCAGGTTAAGACAATTTTACTGGAGAATTTAATCAAACATTTAAAGAAGAATTAACACAATTTCTAAAACTAATTTTCCAAATCACTTCCAGAAAATAAATGAGGGAACATTTCCCAATATATTTTATGAAGTATTACCATGATACCAAAACTAGACAAAGACAGTGTAAGTAATGAAAAATATAAACCAATATCTGATATAACTTAAAATATAAAAGTCTTCAACAAAGTATCAGCAAATTCAATTCAGCAATACTAAAAAAGAATATAATAATCAAGTGGGATATATTCCAAAATGCAAAGTTGATTCAACAGCTGAAAATCAATCAATGTAATCTACCATAGTGTTAGTCACTCAGTTGTGTACAACTCTTTGCAACCCCATGGAGTGTAGCCTGCCAGGCTCCTCTGTCCATGTAATTCTCCAGGCAAGAATACCGAAATGAGTACCCATTCCCTTCTACAGGGCATCTTCCCAACCCAGGGATCAAATCCAGGTATCCTGCATTACAGGTAGATTTTTTACCATCTGAGCCACTAGGGAAGCCCATGTAATCTACCATATGAACGACCTAAAGAAGAAAAATCCCATCAATTAACTCCCCAAATCAGGCAAAATTCAATACCCATTTATGACAAAAGCTCTCAATAAACTAGTAAAGAACACTCTCAATTATAAAGATTAGTAAAAATCTAACAGCTAATAACATAACAAGTGATGAAAGACTGAATGCTTTCTCCCGGGGATCAGATGAAAATGTAAAACATAAAACTTTTAGAAAAACACGTAAGAGGAAAAAAAAATTGGTGGCTAGGCATAGAGTTCAATTTGACAAGACAAGATCTGTAAAAGATAAACTGAAAAACTGGACTCACTCAATTGAAATCTGCAAAAGATCTTGTTATGAGGATGTAAAGGCAAGCCATAGACTAGGAGGAAATATTTAAGAACTGCATCTTGCCTGGAGAATCCCCATGGACAGAGGAGCCGGGAGGACTATAGTCCATGGGGCCACAAAGTTGGATATGACTGAGCAACTAAGCAGAGCACAGAAGACATGAACAGATATTTCAGTAAAGAGGTGATACACAGATGACAAAAAAGTAAATGAGAAGATGTTCAGCACCATTACATCAGTGAGATGCAAAATAAAACCACAAAATAAAACTACATACCCATGGAATGACTAAAATAAAACTATAACAACACTGATGCTGGTAAGGATATGGAAAAACTAGGCCCTTCACATACTGCTGGTAAGAATGTAAAATGATACAGCCACGCTGGAAAACATTTTGGCATGTAACTACCATGCAACTCAGCCATCACACACTCTGGCAATTTATCTCAGAGAGATGAACACTTCAGTGCACACAAACCTGTACAAGAGTGTTCATAACGGTTGTATTTCTAATAGCCAAAAACTGGAAACAACCCAGGATTCTTTTAGCAGATGGATGGTTAAACAAACTGCAGTACTTCCATACCACAGGATATTGTTGTTTAGTCGCTAAGTCGTGTCCGACTCTTTTGAGACTCCATGGACTGCAGCCCACCAAGCTCCTCTGTCCACAGGGTTTCCCAGGCAAGAATACTGGAGTGAGCTGCCATATGCTTCTCCAGGGGATCTCCCTAACCCAGGGGTCAAACCTGTGTCTCCACACTGGCAGACAAATTCTTTACCACTGAGCCACCAGGGAAGCCCACCACAGGATACTACTCAGTAATAAAAACAATGAAGTACTGATAAATGCAACAACTTGGATAGATTTTGAAGGAGTTAAAAGTAAAAAAACATAAAGCCAAATCCAAAAGGTCATGTGTTGTATGCTTCCATTTATATAACAGTCTTGAAATGATGTAATTATAGAAATGGAGAATAAATTCAGGAGGTGGGGAGATGGGGTGGGTGTGGCACCAGAAGAAAGGACACCAGAAGAGATACTTATTGTGAAGAACTGCTCTGCATCTTGACTGTATCAATACCAATATCCTGCGTATGAAACTGCGCTATAGCTTCACAGGCTGTTAACACTGGAGGTCACTGGGGGAAAGCTACACAGGATTTCTCTGTATTGTGTCTTAGAACTGTAGGAAGACTACAATTATCTCAAAATTAAGATCTAATTTAAAATACGCATTGCTGCATATATATTATACTTATACTCCTCCAAAACTTTCATTGGTGTGTTTCCACTGAAAAATATTTCATTCATTTCAAATTGTTTACTTCTACATCACAGGAACAAAATTCTCAACACTAGAGGTACTAAAAGGTAAATGGACTCCCTTAAGTCCATTAAAATCTTTCTATTAAACAATTTAAGTAGAGTGTATTTAATGGGGCTACTTCACTGCTCCTGAGATATAAGTTGGTGACCTACAAGGCAATATTCAAACTGAATTCCATAACATACATAACTTTACATGGGACATAAAGCCAAAAATTTGTTTTATGATTACTTGTGGATTGGTCTACACAATATAAAAATATTAGCCTTTCAAAATCACTTCCCAGAAAACACTAAGTTTGAGCCTACATTTAAAGGCACTGAATTACAGTTGACTACAACATTGAACAAATGTTTCTTTCTTTTTTTTTTTTTTTAATGCCCCCCTGCAGCATGTGGGATCTTAATTCTTCAACCAGGGGTAGAACCCGCATTGGAAGCAGGAAATGTTAACCACTGTACCGCCAGAGAATCTGAACAAATGCTTAATTCTATTATACATGTTTATCTTAACTATAATAAGTACATAATAATACAATAAGTTAATTTTTTAAATACATACATTACCTGCACACAGAACACTGGCGCTGGGGTTGAAGAGCAGTGAACATAACAATCATAGAATAGTTTCGAGGTGGTGCCTTTATAAATTTTCGGAATTTGTCACCATTCATTCGGAAGACTGAGCGCCTGGAACTCCATTCCATCAGCTGTTCTACTTTCTCGGCTAAAAGATTCTGCAGTAAACATAAGGATTTAAATTTACACAGGGTTCAAATCCTTCGGTTTGTACTTTATATATTAAAAAAAAATTACATGGGGCTATATGTTACCAAAAATTTGTTTTGGTGAACACATACATTGTTAGCTGACCACGTATGCATAAAATACTTCATTTATTCTTCCTAATGACTGGAAAAGTTTATTAAAAAGGCATCAAGATAAAACAGACTTTCACTTCCAGAAAAAGGAAATGATGTGCTTTTCCCTAGTGAGTGCGAAGTCACTCGAGTTGTGTCTGACTCTATGCAACCCCGTGGACTATAGCTTGCCTGTCTCCTCTGTCCATGGGATTCTCCAGGCAAGAATACTGGAGTGAGTTGCCATTTCCTTCTCCAGGGGATCTTCCTGACCCAGAGATCAAGCCCACATCTCTTATGGCTCCTGCACTGGCAGGTGGGTTCTTTATCACCAGTGCCACCTGGGATGCCAGGGTGCTTTTCCCTAATCCTCCACTAAACACAGCTAAAAACTCTGGTCACTGTATAAAAATACAACCCTAAGAAGGCTCTGAGAAGTAGAAAGAAGAGGAAGGATGGCAGGGGAATCCCAAAATGCAGAGTGCCAAAGCAGTGAGTGCCCTAAGTTTTGTTTCAGCCTCATCCATCCCAGACTGGTAGCTAGAGGCGTTGGCAGTCCAACACCACCAATGGACACAAACACACACAAAAAGCCCCAAGAGAAGCCCGCTCTCTCTACCCAAGGGACAAAGAGGGACAACCGAAAGCCAAGAAGTAACTGCTCTAGTCTAGCCGAATACCACAGAAGAAACGCTGCCCTTATTCTGCCTCCCTCACTATGAAGGGCGGAATGAATGAGATGCCTCAACCCAAGTAGAGTCAAATCCCCGCTAAGCTTTAACATGCAGCAGTATGGAGGGAGCTCGTGAAGATAAGGCTGAGTGAAAGACAATGTATAAAACAGCACTGCTGCGTGATTCTGTTAATATTTATAGTAAGGTCAAAAAGGGGAAAAACCCTACTGTGCTAGAAGTCAGGACAGTGGCTGAGTGCAGCAGGCACCGCAATGGTGGGAGGCATGGTGAGGTGAGGCGGTTCCATGGAGCTGGGGAACCAGGAAGCTTCTCTTCCAGGATGTGGGTGGGAGTGAAGTAGCTCTCCAGCCTCTGTATAGTATGCTCTTAATCTTTACATTGCCCATTTTACCTGAAAAAGTCTGGGAAGTAAAAAAAAAAAGCATGGGGTTGTATTCCTACAAGAAATCTGTTAGCCTTGGAAAACCAAGAAAGCATGAATGGGCAGGGAAGAAAGGCTTCAATTATGCCATTTAAGAAAGACTAAGGACTTAGGGAGAGATATAATCTTAATGGATGAGATGTATGATACCTAGGGGACTTCCCATCACTGCCGACAGTAACTGCAGCCATGAAATTAGAAGATGATTGCTTCCTGGAAGGAAAGCTATGCAACCTAGACAGACTATTAACAAGCAAAGACATCACTATGCCGACAAAGGCCTATACAGTCAAGGTTATGGTCTTTCCAGTAGTCATGCGTGGATGTGAGAGCTGGACCATAAAGAAGGCTGAGCACCAAAGAATTGATGCTTTTCAACTGCAGTGCTGGAGAAGACACTTGAGAGTCCCTTGGACAGCAAGGAGATCAAACCAATCAATCCTACAAGAAATCAACTCTGAATTGGAAGGACTGGTGCTGAGGCTGAAGCTCCAGTACTTTGGCTACCTGATGTGAAGAGCCAACTCACTGGAAAAGACCATGATTCTGGGAAAGACTGAAGGCGGCAGAAGAGGGCAACAGAGGATGAGATGGTCGGATGGTATCACCAATTCAATGGACATGAACTTGGGCAAACTCCGAGAAATGGAGAGGCACAGGGAGGTCTGGCGTGCTGCAGTCCATGGGGTTGCAAAGAGTCAGACGTGACTTGGCGACTGAACAACAACAACAGTGACAGCTAGATGCCTTCTGACTCAGCTGTACAGGATCTGCCTGTCAACGCAAGAGACGTGGGTTCAATCTCTGGTCCGAGAAGATTCCCTGGAGAAGGAAATGGCAACCACTCCAGTATTCTTGCCTGGGAAATCCCATGGAGAGAGGAACCTGGTGGGCTACCGTCCATGGGGTTGCAAAAGAACAGGCACAACATACTGACTAAACAACATGATTATCAAGAGTCATACCTGAGCCCACCAAGCCACAGTCCAAGAGTACTGTATGCAGAGAAAAGGGATGTTCTGGTCCCTCAATAGGAAAACTTGGACAAGACACTTCTCCTCTCAGAACCTAGGGACTTATCTGTTAACATCTGACCTTCCAATAAATGAGCTTCCCAGGTGGTGCCAGTGGTAAAGAACCTGCCTGCCAATGCAGGAAACCCAAGAGACCCAGGTTTGATCCCTAGGTGGGGAAGATCCCCTGGAGGAGGACATGAAAACCCACTCCAGTACTCTTGCCTGGAGAGTCCCATGGACAGAGGAGCCTGGCAGGCCACAGTCCATGGGGTCATAAAGAAACAGACATGACTGAAGCAACTTAGCACGCACACAGCATTCCAATAATTACCAAGATGATTTACTGAGAGATGATAGACAAAAAATCATTGTAAATTATAAACTACTGTAAAACATAAGGTGATATTAGTAGAAGTATTGTTTTTACTATTGTGAAATAATGAAGGGTGATCACTATCATCCTATATATAATCTATAATGCCTCTCCTGTCAAATTTCCCACCCCTTCTGAAATACATTAAAACAACACACAAGTGAGAATCACAGTTTTAATTCTGGCTATTACCAGAGAACTGTATATATTCAGATTAAATATTAAATAACAAAAAATGAGAAATTTTAAAAATAAAATCTATCTTTCTCTAATTACTGTCTCAGAATATTAAGTGCTTCATATATGCTAAGCACCATACTGTGGGCATCACATATGCCACCTTATTAAACCCACATAGCAATCAGGCAGCAGACACGTAATACACTTACTGCACAAATGAGAAACTGATAAAGAACTGCAGCTCTCACCACTGCTCTCCCCTGAAAGGTTCTACTTGCAACCGACTCTAAAAAATACGCCAGTTACCTTAAACCAACAACAACACCTCTAGTGAGTGCTCAGTTTTATTCATATGACAAGCTTCAAATCCCCCATTATTAGAGGAAAAGGTAATGCTGACCTATTATTGTTTGAGATAAAACACATTAGCATGGTAAGTGATAGAGAGTTATTTGGTTTTGTTTTTTTTTTAAAGACAAGTCAATAAAAAAAGATAAGTCAATAATTTGTATACATGGAGAAATAATTTTTATCATGTGAAGATATTCAACTACATTAACAAATTAAGTCTGGAAACAAAACAAAAGTTAAGACTGTAAAACACAGAAGACGTGCACCTTAAAAATCTGTAGTATTAACAAAACCAGCGAACACTTACTGGGTGCTTACTATGGACTAGGCACTGTACAAAATGCTTTCATTAGGTAATAAACTCATCAATCCTCATAACAGTCCTACGGGGGTTATCCCTGTTGTTTCAAGTTCAGAGACAAGTAAACTGAGGCACTGAGACTTAAGTAACCTCTACGAGATTATACAGCTAGAAAATGGGAGAACTGGGACTCCGAGTCTTAATCCAAAGTACATACTCTAAACTTCTGTACATATAGAAATAGCTCATGTAGCTCAATAATATATATATATATATAAAAAGACCCAATCAGAAAATGGGTGGAGATCTACACAGACATTTCTCCAAAGAGGACATACCGATGGCCAAGAGATGCATGAAAAGATGCTCAATGTCAGTGATCATTAGAGAAACGCAAAACTACATTGAGGTATCAACTCACACCCATCAGAACAGCCATCATCAAAAAACTCTACAAAGAATAAATGCTGGAGAGGGTGTGGAGAAAAAGGAATCCTCCTACACTGTCGGTGGGAATGTAAACCGGTGCAGTCAGTATGAACAGTATGTAAATTCCTTTAAAAAGTAAGAACAGAGCTACCACATGATCCAGCAATCCCACTTCTGGGCACATATCCAAAGAAAACCACAATTCAGAAAGATACTTGGAGGGACTTCCCTGGCAGTCCAGTGGTTACGACTCCACCTTTCAGTGCATGGGGGGCACAGACTCCACTCCTGATCAGAGAGCTAAGATCCCACATGCTTTGTGGTCAAAAAACCAAAACATAAAAACAGAAGCAATACTCTAACAAATTCAAGGAGAGACTCAAAAAATTTAAAAAAAATAATAATAATAAAGATACATGTAGGCCCAATCAATGTTCACTGCAGCACTATAATAGCCAAAACATGGAAACAATCTCAATGTCTGTGGACAGAGGAAAGGATAAAGAGGATGTGATACATGTGTGTGCGTGTGCGTGCGTGCTTAGTCTCTCAGTCGTGTCTGACTCTTTGCAACCCCGTGAACTGTACCCACTAGGCTCCTCTGTCCATGGGAATTCTCCAGGCAAGAATACTGGAGTGGGTTGCCATGCCCTCTCCAAACCAGGGATCGAACTCAGGTCTCCCACCACTGAAATAATGCCATTTGCAGTGACACAGATGTCATACTGAATAAGTCAGACAGAGAAAGGCAACTATCATATGATATCACTTACATGTGGAATCTTAAAAAAAAAAGATACAAATGAACTCACAAAACAGAAACAGAGACACAGGTATAGAAAACAAACTTATGCTGTACCACAGGGGAAAACAGGAGGATAAATTGCAAGACTGGGATTGACATAAACACACTACTATATATAAAAGAGATAACTAATAAGGCCTCCTGTACAGGACAGGGAACTCTACTCTATACTCTGTAATGACCTATATGGGAATATAATCTAAGAAAGAGTGGATATATGGATATGTATTAATATAGCTGACTCACTCTGCTGTACAGCAGAAACTAACACAACATCGTAAATCAACCACACTCCAAAAACAATTTTTAAAAAACCTTTACACACACGGCAGAATCTTAAAGGTTTTAGAGATTACAGAAAAGCCCATGCAACCAGAAGCCTAATATTCAAAAAGCACATATTGAATTCAAAACAAAATTGCTAAGTAGGAGAGTCTATGAACTGAAGAGGGGATAACACTACTACCAAAGAAAGAGAGGCCTCTTCGCATCTTCATCTAGTAAACTCTGCACGGAAAAAGAAATGGTTTAGAAAGGTAGGCTTCTGGGGCACCATGGTTGACTGAAACTTTCAAGACCATGTGTTATAAAGAAGGCTAAGCTAATTCCCAGAGGAAAATGTTGCAGGGTGACAGAGCAGAAATATTCAGTAAGGAAAAGAAGTCTGAGTAACGTGAATTCAAGCTTTTAAAATCTGAGAAAGATCACAGAAATTAATCTACCATTACATTTCTCTAGGACAGGACTATGACCTTACTGAAGGAGAAGGTTAGGTACATCGGTTCCTTCAAAGCATCTCCCTTTTTAGGGACACTTGTACTCTCTTTGTTAGCTCTTTTTCTTCATGATATAGTTTCTTTTCTCCAGGACTACTCTGAAGACTTCACCACCATCTCTGATTGTATGTCCCTTTGGGTCTCTGATGCTCATGAATCTTAACTCCATATTCCCACTGGAGGATGAAACCTAAAGCAAAATCAGGCCCAAGGGAATTCTGTGTGGTGAAGGGAGCATAAAAACATCCCTAACATGGACTACAGCACAACCTTTAAAAATTGAGAAGGCACCATATGTTCATTTTAAAAACAGAAAAAGAATTTGATGGCTCAAGTTTAAATGATGATTCTGTGTTTACATGCAATGTGACTTGACCAAATTGTTTCTCTGAAATCTCAGTTTCTCCATCTATAAAATAATATCACAATGATATCGATAAAATTATGAGTTACTGTATGGAAAACTCCTAGCACAGCATCCTTCAAAGTACTGGCACTCAAATTGTGTCCCCTTCTCCTCGGGTTAATTTCTATCAGCAATACTGATTTGGTTGCTGAAGGAATACCTACCATGGGAATTTTTTTTTATCTTATTAATATCTTCAAGTGGCACATTGGTAAAGAATCCACCTGTCAATGTAGCAGATGCAAGAGACATGGGTTTGATCCCTGGGTTGGGAAGATCCCCTGGAGAAGGAAATGGCAACCCACTCCGGTATTCTTGCCTGGGAACTTCCATGGACAGAAGAGCCTGGGGGGCTACAGTCCATATAGGGTTGCAAAGTCACGACTGAGTGCGTACAGCACAGCACAGAGTTACCAAATGTTTTCTGAGTACTCACTACATAGCAAACATTGTGCTAAAGTCTATAAACATGCACTGTGGATTACCAATTATATGACAAGCACTATGCTTAATTTACAGAGAATGAAAGATAAGCACAACAGAATCTACTCTTTAGGCTTTATAGCAAATAAGCTCTAGCGTTAAAAAAATATACTTATATTGATGTACTCTGGTTGTGGCTTTGCTGTTAAATAAATGGCTCAGTGCCAAGTCAGGAAAAGACGGCACAAAAGATCTTACTTCCATGAGCACTAAGTGATTGGTAGTGGCTAATTTAAAGTCAGTACAATGCAAACTTTTGAAATCCAGACTGATACTATCAGTAAAGAGTATGTGACCAGTTGGGTTTTGTCTGCTGCTAGCAAAAGCTGGGAAATAGACATAAGTGCCATACATCTACCATTTCCAAAGGAAAAAGAACTCTAAAACTTAGACTCTTCAAGGAAAAAACCCTGTCCTTACCTGTTACCCTGTAAAACGATGGGCTGGCAGGTCCCACATATTAACAAAATTAAGACACTCAGTCATATTAACAATAGGTGCCCAAACTGGCATAATTTATATATGCCAGTCCCCAACATATGACATTATGTAACTTTTCCTCAATTCATGTTTTATTTTTTAACCAATTCATAACAAAATACAAAGAAATGGTACCTTTCATTTAAACACTGTTCAATGAAATTTTTCATTCCAAAGTGAAGCTCAAACAGGAAAAATAAAATCTCAATAATTTAATACTTTTACATTCATACTTTTTTCTTTTTTTAGCATTTTCTCCCTAGGTAAATTTTAATGATGACCAGATGCACCAAACTAAAGATACGTATGTGGCCTCATGTCTTAAAAAACATACATCTGCCAGAAAGATGGCTGTTCACATGTCTTTGCCCCAGTCACCTACACAGTATTTACAACCATACAGCATTCGTTTAGGCACCCACTGTCTTCCAAATAGCCACGATATAACCTGCTTATAATAATTCACAGGACATAAATTTGGAATGAGAATAAGAAGTACATGCTGAAGGTATCTCTCGGTGACACAAAGAAACTTCATCACCTCTCTGTCCTGTGTTTTTTTTGTTTTTGTTTTTTTTAGAATATAAAATATTTACACATTTCCTCTTTTCTAACAAGAAAAGAGAGATTTCCTTTTCACAACTTGAATATCCAAAAGGTTCAATCAAAGCCAAATGATAGAGCAAATAAAAGCAGCCAGATGCATATTTTAGCATTTGGGACAAAATCAGTTTCAATTTCTACAATTAATTGATCCCCAACTTCTTTTATTCGATTTTCTTAATATTACAGCATTCCTCTCAGATTTGAATAAAATGTAAGGAGTAATGGATGTTCCCAGAAGCCAAACTTTCACACTTTATACCACCCTGTGTATATTACATCTAGTCACTAAAGATCAGCAGCAGTCTTAAGGGCCCTCAGAAGACCACAATGAGCTAAACAATCAAGAGGACAGACAGATTTATCAAAAATAGAAAATGCACACAGTACACATGCCATAAAAAGTGCAAAGATTCAAAAAAGATCAGCCCTGGGATTTCTTTGGAAGGAATGATGCTAAAGCTGAAACTCCAGTACTTTGGCCACCTCATGTGAAGAGTTGACTCATTGGAAAAGACTCTGACGCTGGGAGGGATTGGGGGCAAGAGGAGAAGGGGACGACAGAGGATGAGATGGCTGGATGGCATCACCGACTCGATGGACGTGAGTCTGAGTGAACTCCGGGAGTTGGTGATGGACAGGGAGGCCTGGCGTGCTGCGATTCATGGGGTCGCAGAGTCGGACACGACTGAGCAACTGAACTGAACTGAACTGAATCCTGTTATCTTAAAATGTACATTACGAGGGTGCCTTCCCCTGTAGCTCAGTCAATAAACAGTGTGACTGCAATACAGGAGACCTGGGTTCAATCCCTGGGTTGGGAAGATACCCCTCGAAAAGGAAATGGCAACCCACTCCAGTATTCTTGCCTGGAGAATCCCATGGGCAGAGAAGCCTGGCAGGCTACAGTCTATAGGGTCACTAGAGTAGGACGTGACTGAGCAACTAAACTTTCTATTGTTAAGTTCTAATCCTGTTACCTTAAAATGTAAATTGTGGGAATGGGTCTGGTAAAATTTTTACAACTTTGAGACATCCTTTTGATTTACTGTAATAACTAATTAAAAAAGTGTGTAATTCCATTGCTAACACTAGCAAGGCAGGCACTCTCCGTCCCCCTTCTGATGTGTCAGAAGCTTTCTCTAACCCTTTTCATACTTTTAATAAAACTCTGCTACACAAAAGCTCTTCAGTGATCAAGTCTGGTCCCTGGTCCTAAAGCTAAATCTTCTTCAAAGATCAAGAATCCAACATCATTTACCGTAAGCTATCAATACTGAGAGTTCTCTTATGTATTTGATATCAAATGCTTTAGAATTAAATAAATAAATACTGGGGAACTCCAGAACAATTGCATCTCAGGGTAGAGCCTAAAGAGAACCTGGGTAAATACAGAAAAGGGAATTGGCTACCTATGGCCAATACCACAGCAGCTACACGCTTACATGGGGGAGAGAGTCTACATAAGTTGTTAAGTCCAATATGTCAAAAATAATATCTAATTAAATTCAGATCTGAATGAGAAATGTATAAATAGTTATTTAGGAAAAAATTTTTTCAAATGTTCCTGCCTTTTTATTTTTTAGCACGGAGAAAACTTCAAACAATGGTTCAAGTGAATTAACACTGAGTTAAGTAAACTTTTCTTAAAGAATCAGTAAAAATGTACACCTGTGGCGGATTCATTTTGATATTTGGCAAAACTAATACAATTATGTAAAGTTTAAAAATAAAATAATTTAAAATATATATATATATATATTTCCAGTAACAGTCTTTTAAGCAATAGCTTTAACCTGAACTCTTCCCAGAAAATTTACCTGGGAAAAGATACACTGTTCCATGGTTTTGTATCACTCGAAGCCTCCTGAGCATGGCAAGCTTCTGACTGGTCCTGATGCTTGCTCTATACACACTGTTCATCTACCGAGAGGATAATCTGTAAAATTTTAAAGAGGTAATCTAGGAACTGATCATTTATTAACTAATTTATCAACTGATATAAATTTATGCATATGATATAAAATTATGCCTATTTAAAAATGCAATTTTTAAAACAAGGGTTTCTAAAATTCAGTTTAATCATAGATTCTTTGCTCTATTTGCTCGCTACTTCAAAAGTAGAAAGAGCACTATAAAAGAAGCAACCTGCCTGCTGAACTTGCATATTTACAGTATATATAATTGACAAAGCTAGTGGAGGTGATGGAATTCCAGTCAAGCTATTTCAAATCCTAAAATATGATGCTGTGAAAGTACTGCACTCAATAAGCCAGCAACTTTGGAAAACTCAGCAGTGGCCACAGGACTGGAAAAGATCAGTTTTCACTACAATCCCAAAGAAAGGCAATGTCAAAGAATGTTGAAACTACAACAGAACTGTACTCATCTCACATGCTAGCAAAGTAATGCTCAAAATTCTCCAAGCCAGGCTTCAACAGTACATGAACCGTGAACTTCCAGATGTTCCAGCTGGATTTAGAAAAGGCACAGGAACCAGAGATCAAATAGCCAACACCCATCCACTGGATCATAAAAAATCCAAGAGAATTCCAGAAAAATATCTACTTTTGCTTCACTGACTACCCCAAGCCTTTTACTGTGTGGCTCACAACAAACTGTGAAAAATTCTTAAAGAGGTGGGAATACCAGATCACAATACCTGCCTCTTAAGAAATCTGTATGCAGATCAAGAAGCAACATTTAGAACAGGACATGGAACAATGAACTGGTTCCAAATTGGGAAAGGAGTACATCAAGGTTGTAAATTGTCACCCTGTTTATTTAACTTATATGCAGAGTACATCAATGTAAAATGCAGGGCTGGATAAAGCACAAGCTGGAAGTAAGATTGCTGGGAGAAATATCAATAATATCAGATATGCAAATGCCACCCTTATGGCAGAAAGCAAAGAGGAACTAAAGAGCCTCTTGATGAAAGTGAAGGAGGAGAGTGAAAACACTGGCTTAAAACTCAACATTCAAAAAACTAAGATCATGGCATCTGGTCCCATCACTTCATGGCAGATAGATGGGGAAACAATGGAAACAGTGACATACTTTATTTTGGGGGGCTCCAAAATCACTGTAGATGGTGACTGTAACCATGAAATTGAATGACGCTTGCTCCTTGGAAGAAAAGCTATGACTTACCTAGACAGCATATTAAAAAGCAGAGACATTACTTTGCTGAAAAAGGTCTGTCTAGTTAAGGCTATGGTTTTTCCAGTAGTCATGTATGGATGTGAGAGTTGGACCATAAAGAAAGCTGAGCGCCAAGAAACTGATGCTTTTGAATTGTAGTGCTGGAGAAGGCTCTTAAGAGTCCTTGGACTGCAAGGAGATCAAACCAGTCAATCCTAAAGGAAAGCAGTCCTGAATATTCAAAGGAAGGACTGATTCTGAAACTAAAACTCCAAAACTTTGGCCACCTGATGAGAAGAATTGCCTCATTGAAAAATAAATACGCTGATGCTGGGAAAGATTGAAGGCAGGAGGAGAAGGGGATGACAGAGGATGAGATGGCTGGATGGCATCACTGACTCAACGGACATGAGTCTGATGAGCAAGCTCTGGGAGCAAGTGATGAGACGGGGAAGCCTGACATGCTGCAGTCCATGGGGTCGCAAAGAGTTGCACATGACTGGGCAACTGAACTGAACTGATAATTGACAAAATCATAAGAACTTAATTACTGTGGTAAAATTTACAATTAACAGTTCAAGAATTTAATATCAATTTTAATTATTTTAGAATATCCTAATTCACAAAAATAAAAAGTGCATTTACATTAACAGATGAATATAAATTCTACAATGAAAAATATCAAAATATTTTGTCCCATGAGAAAATTAACTATCCCAAGGCAGTAATAAATTTTAAAATACTTAATGTTAAATGCCGTTACACCTTAATTTTATCAGAGAAAACAGCAGAAACTATCACTAGGTGTTTTGAAATATTTTTAAATTGATAGTAGTAGTATTAATAGTAACAACACTATATTTGTGAATGTATGGAATTATATACACTCAGGTATCCCAGAAATATTCCCCATCCTGCAAAAGTTAAGGCCCACACAAAACCACTGATATAAAACACATCACACTGATAACAATCTATCTACTAGTAGTTAATCATATCTACTTTAATGTCCCCTAAATATAATTCCGAAGGAAAAATCTGAACACAGTTAGGTGATTAACATCAAAAAAAGTTAAAAAGGCAGGAAATAAAGAGCATATTTAAACAATAAAATACTAGGGACTAGAATAATTACATATGTGGTCTCTAGTGAAAAAATGTTATAACATTAAGTAGAAAGAAGGTAAAGTTCACACTACAACTAAATGACTATCTACAGATAAACCACAAAGTCATGTAAACAGTGGAAAGCTGTCTTTTTTAGCATTGTTTATTTCTTACTGCAAAGTAAAAACAGCCTTTTTGGGTTTTTGGAGAATGCGTCCTTAAATTCATGTGGGTTGTCTTTGTGACTGTTTTCCACTGTAAAATTGATTAAGTACAATACTCTCCTGTCAGGAGCCAACATCATTAAAATAGGGATTATGATGTTTTCACTTGAAGGATCAAAATATGAAGTCATTTTAATAAGGAACAATCATGATATGGCCTAGATGAGCAGCTGATATCGATTCCACCATTGCCTTCATTTCTGATACCTTCTTTCCTGAACTCCATATCCTTCTGTTGGACATCTATTCTTGTATAAATAAATATCCCCTTTTAAAATAGGTACCAGATACAAAGGTAAGAAATGTATGAGCAAAGAAGAGACTATAAACAACCATCTGGCCTTACTCCCTTGAGAGCAGGATCCAGGCAGGATCACCATTACCAGTACTACTGAGTATAGCAGATATCCTATTATAATACATTATATCATAAAGTTATCTGCACTGCTCTACAAATGGTTGTATATAAGTCTTCTCTATTAATAGCAATATACTATGTGCTACAACTGAAGAAAACCTTTACTAAAAGAATATGAAAAAATAAAAACTTTATTCATAAATTGCAAACTTAGATGGGTTTTTCAGCAGGATTATTCTTGAGTCACACAAGCTAATCAGTAAAATCTGTGATAGTGAAATTATTAAAAGCAAGAAAAACTTATCAGAATCCAAAGAAAGTGAGTTGAGAGGGAAGCAAAATTTTCAATGTGCTTTAAAGCTTTCCAATATCTTTTTCATTAACCTACAGAAAATATGGTCTACCAAATTACTTCCAAATAGCAGCAGCAAGTTGTTGGATAGAACAGACGATCTGGTTTGGTTATTTCATATAAAAGGTATACTATCAAGAATTATCACAAAGTAGCCATTGAACAACCATCGACAGGAAGACAGTGGAACCTCCCCCACAAAAGAAAGACACCCCACATCCAAGAACAAAGGAGAAGCCACAACCAAACAGTACGAGGGGCACAATTATAATAAAATCGAATTCGATACCCACCGAGTGAGCAACTCACAAACTGGAGAATAACAAAGAAGTTTTTACACTGTTGTGAAGGTTCTAGGCCCCAAGATCAGGCTCCACAGCCTGGGAATACGGCCAAGGGACTGGGAATCCTATGGAATCTGACTTTGAAGGTGAGCAGGATTGATTACAAAGCTTCCATAGGATGGGAAGGAGCAGAGAATCTTGGAGGACACAAACAAAATCCTGTGCACACCAGGACCCAGGGGAAAGGAGCAGTGACCCCACAGGAGACTGAGGCAGAACTACCTGTGAGTGTTTGAGGGTCTCCTACAAAAGCGCGGGTTGGCAGTGGTCTGCCACAGAGTGAGGGACACTAGTAGCAGCCATCCTGGGAGATGCATCCTGGCTTACGTCCTCTTGGATGTCACCTACAGCCCTACTATAGAAGCCTACAGACTTTAGGACTAGGTTGCCTCAGGCAGAGAGGGAGCTCCCATCAGGAAGCTTCCACAAGCCTCTTATCTTCAACTACCAGAAGGCAGTCAGAAAGAATAAGAACTACAATCCCATCAGCCTCCAAAATTAATACCACAATCACAGAAAGATATCCAAAATGGAAAGAAACAGAGTTATGTCCCAGATGAAAGAACAAGATAGTTCAGTAACAGTATCAGACCAGTTGCTCTGTCCTGTCTGAATCTTTGCAACCTCATGGAATACAGCAACCAGGCTTCCCTGTACATCAACAACCTCTGGAACTTTCCTCAAACTCATGTCCAGCCAGTCGACAATGCAATCCAACCACCTCATCCTCCATCGTCCCCTTCTCCAACTGCCTTCAATCCTTCCCAGCATAAGGGTCTTTTCCAATGAGTCAGTTTCTTCGCATCAGGTGGCCAAAGTATTGGAGTTTCAGCTTCAGCATCAGTCCTTCAAAGGATATTCATGACTGATTTCCTTCAGGATGGCTGGCTGGATCGCCTTGCGGTACAAAGGACTCTCAAGAGTCTCTCCAACACCACAGTTCAAAAGCATCAATTCATCAGCACTCAACTTTCCTTATGGTCCAACTCTCACATCCATACATGACTACTGGAAAAATGATAGCTCTGACTAGATGGACCATTATCGGCAAAGTATTGTCTCTGATTTTTAATATGCTGTCTAGGTAAGTCAGAGCTTTCCTTCCAAGGAGCAAGCATCATTCAATTTCATGGTTGGAGTCACCATCAGCAGTGATTTTTGGTTCAGTTCAGTTGCTCAGTCATGTCCAACTCTTTGCGACCCCATGAATCACAGCATGCCAGGCCTCCCTACCCATCACCAACTCCTAGAGTCTACCCAAACCCATGTTCATCGACTCGGTGATGCCATCCAACCATCTCATCCTCTGTCATCCCCTTCTCCTCCTGCCCTCAATCTTTCCCAGCATCACGATCTTTTCAAATGAGTCCGATCGTCACATCAAGTGGCCAAAGTATTGGAGTTTCAGCTTCAACATCAATCCTTCCAATGAACACCCAGGACTGATCTCCTTTAGGATGGACTGGTTGGATCTCTTTGCAGTCCAAGGGACTCTCAAGAGTCTTCTCCAACACCACAGTTCAGAAGCATCAATTCTTCGGTGCTCAGCTTTCTTTATACTCCAACTTTCACATCCACAGACAACTATTTGAAAAACCATAGCCTTGACTAGACGGACGTTTGTTGGCAAAGTAACGTCTCTGCTTTTTAATATGCTGTCTAGGCTGGTCATAACCTTCCTTCCAAGGAGTAAGCATCTTTTAATTTCATGGCTGCAATCAGCATCTGCAGCATCTTGGAGCCCAGAAAAATAAAGTCAGCCACTATTTCCACTGTTTCCCCATCTATTTCCCATGAAGTGATGGGACCGGATGCCATGATCTTACTTTTCTGAATGTTGAGCTTTAAGCCAACTTTTTCACTCTCCTCTTTCACTTTCAAGAGGTTCTTTAGTTCTTCTTCATTTTCTGCCATAAGGGTGGTATCATCTGCATATCTGAGGTTATTGATATTTCTCCCAGCAATCTTGATTCCAGCTTGTGCTTCCTCCAGCCCAGCGTTTCTCATGATGTAATCTGCATAGAAGTTAAATAAGCAGGGTGAAAATATATAGCCTTGACGTACTCCTTTTCCTATTTGGAACCAGTCTGTTGTTCCATGTCCAATTCTGTTACTTACTGACTTGCATACAGGTTTCTCAAGAGGCAGGTCAGGTGGTCTGGTATTCCCATCTCTTTCAGAATTTTCCACAGTTTATTGTGATCCACACAGTCAAAGGCTTTGGCCTAGTCGATGAACCAGAAATAGATGTTTTTCTGGAACTCTCTTGCGTTTTCAATCATCCAGCGGATGTTGGCAATTTTATCTCTGGTTCCTCTGCCTTTTCTAAAACCAGCTTGAACATGTGGAAGTTCACAGTTCATATACTGCTGAAGCCTGGCTTGCAGAATTTTAAGCATTACTTTACTAGCATGTGAAATGAGTGCAATTGTGTGGTAGTTTGAGTATTCTTTGGCATTGCCTTTCTTTGGGACTGGAATGAAAACTGACCTTTTCCAGTCCTGTGGCCACTGCTGAGTTTTCCAAATTTGCTGGGACATTGAGTGCAGCACTTTCACAGCATCATCTTTCAGGATTTGAAACAGCTCAACTGGAATTCCATCACCTCCACTAGCTTTGTCCATAGTTATGCTTCCTAAGGCACACTTGACTTCACATTCCAGGATGTCTGGCTCTAACTGAGTGATCACACCACCGTGATTATCTGGGTCATGAAGATCTTTTTTGTACAGTTCTTCTGTGTATTCTTGCCACCTCTTCCTAATATCTTCTACTTCTGATAGGTCCCTACCATTTCTGTCTTTTATTGAACCCATCTTTGCATGAAATATTCCCTTGGTATCTCTAATTTTCCTGAAGAGATCTCTAGTCTTTCCCATTCTATTGTTTTCCTCTATTTCTTTGCACTGATAACTAAGGAAGGCTTTCTTATCTCTCCTTGCTATTCTCTGGAACTCTGCATTCAGATGGGTGTATCTTTCCTTTTCTCCTTTGCTTTTCGCTCCCCTTCTTTTCACAGTTATTTGTAAGGCCTCCTCAGATAGCCATTTTGCTTTTTTTGCATTTCTTTTTCTTGGGGATGGTCTTGATTCCTGTCTCCTGTACAATGTCACATACCTCCATCTATAGTTCATCAGGAACTCTATCCAATCTAGTCCCTTAAATCTATCTCTCACTTTCACTGTATAGTCATAAGGGATTTGATTTAGGTCATACCTGAATGGTCTAGTGGTTTTCTCCACTTTCTTCAATTTCAGTCTGAATTTAGCAATAAAGAGTTCATGATCCGAGACACAGTCAGCTCCCAGTCTTGTTTTTGCTGACTGTATAGAGCTCCTCCATCTTTGGCAGCAAAGAATAAAATCAATCTGATTTTGGTGTCGACCATCTGGTGCTTTCCATGTGTAGAGTCTTCTCTTGTGTTGTTGGAAGAGGGTGTTTGCTATGACCAGTGCGTTCTCTTGGCAGAACTCTATTAGCCTTTGCCCTGCTTCATTCTGTACTCGAAGGCCTAATTTGCCTGTTATTCCAGGGGTTTCTTGACTTCCTACTTTTGCCTTCCAGTCCCCTATAATGAAAAGGACATCTTTGGGGGGTGTTAGTTCTAGAAGGTCTTCTAGGTCTTCATAGAACTGTTCAGCTTCTTCATTATCCCTGGTCGGAGCATAGACTTGGATTACCTAGATGATGAATGGTTTGCCTTGAAATGAACAAAGATCATTCTGTCGTTTTTGAGATTGCATCCAAGTACTGCACTTTGGACTCTTTTGTTGACTATGATGGCTACTCCATTTCTTCTAAGGGATTCCTGCCCACAGTAGTAGATATAATGGTCATCTGAGTTAAATTCACCCATTCCAGTCCATCTTAGTTCACTGATTCCTAGAATGTCAATGTTCACTCTTGTCATCTCCTGTTTGACCACTTTCAATTCGCCTTGATTCATGGACCTGACATTCCAGGTTCCTATGCAATATTGCTCTTTACAGCTTCGAACCCTCTTCCATCACCAGTCCCATTCACAACTGGGTGCTGTTTTTGCTTTGGCTCCATCCCTTCATTCTTTCTGGATTTATTTCTCCACTGATCTCCAATAACCTACTGACCTGGGGAATTCATCTTTCAGTGTCCTATCTTTTTGCCTTTTCATACTATTCATGGAGTTCTCAAGGCAAGAATACTTTAGTGGTTTGCCATTCCCTTCTGCAGTGGACCACGTTTTATCAGAATTCTCCACCACAACCCGGCCGTCTTGGGTGGCCCCACACGGCATGGCTTAGTTTCACTGAGTTAGACAAGGCTGTGGTCCATGTGATCAGATTGGCTAGTTGTCTGTGATTGTCTGTCTGCCCTATGATCCCCTCTCTCAGTGCCTACTGTCTTACTTGGGAGACAAAATAAAGTATATCACCCCAAAATAAAGTAAATCACCCCAAAATAAAGTATATCACTGTTTCCATTGTTTCCCCATCTATCTGCCATGAAGTGATGGGACCAGATGCCATGATCTTAGTTTTCTGAATGTTGAGTTTTAAGCCAGTGTTTTCACTCTCCTCCTTCACTTTCATCAAGAGGCTCTTTAGTTCCTCTTTGTTTTCTGCCATAACAGTGGTGGCATCTGCGTATCTGAGGCTATTGATATTTCTCCCAGCAATCTTGACTTCAGCTTATGCTTCATCCAGTCCAGCATTACACATAATGTACTCTGCATATAAGTTAAATAAGCAGGATGACAATATACAACCCTGATGTACTCCTTTCCCTATTTGGAACCAGTCTGTTGTTCCATGTCTAGTTCTGTGTCTTCTTGACCTGCTTATAGGTATCTCAGGAGGCAGGTGAGCTGCTCTGGTATTCCCATTTCTTTGAGAATTTTCCAGTTCATTGTGACCCACACAGTCAGAGTTTGGCAGAGTCAATGAAGCAGAAGTAGATGTTTTTATGGAATTCTCTTGCTTTTTTTGATATTCCAACATATGTTGGCAATTTGATCTCTGGTTCCTTTTCTAAATCCAACTTGAACATCTAGAAATTCTCAGTTCACTTACTGTTGAAGACTGGCATGGAGAATTTTGAGCATTACTTTGCTAGCATGTGAGATGAATGCAGTTGTGCAGTAGTTTGAACATTCTTTTTTTTATTAATCATTTTACCACAACTATTAAATGTTTTTATTCCTCTTTTTTTTTTTTGTAGCTGAAAACTACATTATTTAATTATTTTTAGCAGTTGAGTAACATTACATTGTATATATGTTAACACATCATCTTTATCAATTCCTCTGTTGATAGATATTTAGATGGCCTTGGCTATTTTTTTTTTAATTTAATTTTATTTTTAAACTTTACAATATTGTATTGGTTTTACCAAATATCGAAATGGATCTGCCACAGGTATACATGTGTTGTTTGAACATTCTTTGGTATTGCCTTTGAGATTGGAATCAAAACTGCGCTTTTTCAGTCCTGTGGCCACTGCTAACTTTTCCAAATTTGCTGCCATATTGAGTGCAGCACTTTCACAGCATCATCTTTTAGGATTTGAAATAGCTCAACTGGAATTTTTTCACTTCCACTAGCTTTGCTGGTAGTGATATTTCCTAAGCTCCACTTGACTTCACACTCCAGGATGTCTGGCTCTAGGTGAGTGATCACACCATCATGATTATCTGGGCCATGAAGATCTTTTTTCTATAGTTTTACATATTTTTGCCACCTCTTCTTAATATCTTCTGCTTCTGTTAGGTCCATATCATTTCTCTCCTTTATTGTGCCTTCTTTGCATAAAATGTTGCCTTGTTATTTCTAATTTTCCTGAAGCAATCTCTAGTCTTTCCCATTCTACTTTTCCCTACATATTTTGCACTGATCACTTAGGATCACTTAAGTTATGACCAACCTAGACAGCATATTAAAAAGCAGAGACATTACTTTGTCAACAAAGGTCCATCTAGTCAAGGCTATGGGTTTTCCAGTGGTCATGTATGGATGTGAGAGATGGACTATATAGAAAGCTGAGCGCCGAAGAATTGATGCTTTTGAACTGTGGTGTTGGAGAAGACTCTTGAGAGTCCCTTGGACTACAAGGAGATCCAACCAGTCCATCCTAAAGGAGATCAGTCCTGGGTGTTCATTGGTAGGACTGATGTTGAAGCTGAAACTCCAATACTTTGGCTGCCTGATGAGAGGAGCTGACTCACTCTTCACATTCAGATGGATATATCTTTCCTTTTGTCCTCTGCCTTTTGCTTCTCTTCTCTTAGCTATTTGTAAGGCCTTCTCAGACAACCATTTTGCATTTCTTCTTTTTACATTTCTTCTTCTTGGTGATGGTTTTGATCACTGCCTCCTGTACAATGTTATGAACCTCTGTCCATAGTTCTTCAGGCACTTCATCTATCAGATCTAATCCCTTGAATCTACTTTTCACTTCCACTGTATAATCGTAAGGGATTTATGTCATACCTGAATGGTCTAGTGGGTTTTCCTACTTTCTTCAATTTAAGTGAATTTTGCCATAAGGAGTTCATGATCTGAGCCACTGTCAGCTCCTGGTCTTGTCTTTGCTGACTGTATAGAGCTTCCCCATCTTTGGCAGCAAAGAATAAAATCAATCTGATTTTGGTACTGACCAGCTGGTGATTTCCATGGGTAGAGTCATCTCTTGTGTTGCTGGAAGACGGTGTTTTCTATGACCAGAGCATTCCGTTGGCAAAACTCTGTTAGCCTTTGCCCTCCTTCATTTTGTACTCCAAGGCCAAACTTGCCTGTTACTCCAAGTGTCTCTTGACTTCCTACTTTTCCATTCCAGTCCCCTATGATGAAAAGGACATCTTTTCTGGTGTTAGTTCTAGAAAGTCTTGTAGGTGTTCATAGAACTGTTCAACTTCAGCTTCTTTAGCATTAGTGGGTGGGACACAGACTTTTATTACTGTGATATTGAATCATTTGCTTTGGAAACAAACAGAAATCATTCTGTCGTTTTTGAGATTGCACCCAGGTACTGCATTTCAGACTCTTCTGTTGACTATGAGGGCTACTCCATTTCTTCTAAGGGATTCTTGCCCACAGTAGTAGATGTAATGGTCATCTGGATTGAATTCGTCCATTCTGATTCACAGTTCACTGATTCCTAAACTGTCGATTTAGATCACAATTCCTAAAATTAACATCAACATTTTGACCACTTCAAATTTATCTTGATTCATGGACCTAACATTCCAAGTTCCTATGCAATACTGTTCTTTATAGCATTGGACTTTACTTTCATCATCAGTCACATCCACAACTGGGTATTGTTTTCACGTTGGCTCAGCCTCTTCATTCTTTCTGGGGCCATTTCTCCACTCTTCTCCAGTAGCATATTGGGCATCTACTAACCTGTGGAGTTCATCTTTCAGTGTCATATCCCTTTGTTTTTTCATACTGTTCATGAGATTATCAAGGCAATAATACTAACGTGGTTTGCCATTTCCTTATCCACTGGATGACATTTTGTCAGAACTCTTCGTCATGACATGTCCATATTGAGTGGTCCTACATGGCATGGCTCATAGTGTGATTGAGTTAGACAAGGCTGTGATCCATGTGATCAGTTTGGTTAGTTTTCTGTGATTGTGGTTTTCATTCTGTCTGCCCTCTGATGGATAAGAGGCTTGTAGAAGCTTCCTGAATGTAGGGACTGGCCCAGAAAAACAACTAAATTAAAGTGACATAGGCAACCTCCCCATAAAAAGAATTTAGAATGATAGTGAAGATAATTCAGGATCTTGGGGAAAAAGTGGAGGTAAAGATTGAGAAGATGCAAGAATTGTTTATCAAGGACCTGAAGAACTAAAGAACAGAGATGAACAATTTACTAGAAGGAATCAATAGCACAGTAATTGAGGCAGAACAGGTAAGTGTCCTAGAAGACAGAACGGTGGAAATTAATGCTGCAAGACAGAATATAGAAAAAGAATGAAAAGAAATGAAGATATCCTAACAGACCTCTAGGACAACATTAAATGCACCAATATTTGCATCATAGGGATCCCAGAAGGAGAAAACAGAGAGAAGGGACTTGAGAACATATCTGAAGAGGTAAAAGCTGAAAACTTCCCCAACGTGGGAAAGGAAATAGTCAAACATATCCAAGAAGCCCAGAAAAGTGCCAGGCAGGATAAACCCAAGGAGGAACACACCAAGATACAATGTAATTGAACTGACAAAAATCAAACACAAAGATAAAGTATTAAAAGCAACAAGAGAAAAAAGACAAATAACATATAAGGGACAACCCATAAGGTTATCAGCCGATTTCTCAACAGAAACTCTACAAGCCAGAAGGGAAGGGCATCATATATTCCAAGTGATGAAAGGGAAAAACCTACGAACAAGAATACTCTACCTAGAAAGACTCTTATTCAGATTTGATGGAGAAATCAAAAGCTTTCCAGGCAAGCAAAAGTAAAGAGAATTCAGCACCATTAAACCAACTTTACAGCAAATGCTAAAGGAACTTCTCTAGACACAAAACACCTGAGAAAGAAAAGATCTACAAAAATATAAACCCAAAACAATTAACAAAGTGGTGATAGAATCATACATATCAATAATTACCTGAATTGTAAATGGATTAAAGGTATCAAGCAAATGACACAGACTGGCTGGCTTGATACAAAAACAAGACTGTTATATGTTGTCTACAAGAGACCCACTTCATACCTATGGACACTTCAGACTGAAAGTAAGGGGATGGGAGAAGGTATTTCACACAAATGGAAATCAGAAGAAAGCTGGAGTAGCAATACTCATATCAGACAAAATAGACTTAAAACAAAGACTGTTACAAGAGACAAAGAAGGACACTACTGATCAAGAGTTCAGTCAAAGAAGATGATATAACAATTATAAATATATACGCACCCAAAATAGGAGCACCTCAATATGTAAGGTAAAAACTAACAAACATAAAGGCAGAAATTGACAGTAATGCAGTAACAGTGGGGGATTTTAATACCCTACTTTCATCAATGGACAGATCATCCAGACAGAAAAATCAATGAGGAAACGCAGGCCTTAAATGACACTTTAGATGAGATGGATTTAACTGATATTTATAGAGCACTCGATCCAAAAGCAACAGACTACACCTTTTCCTCAAGTGCACATTGAACATTCTCCAGGATTGATCACATGCTGGGCCACAAGGCAAGCATTGATAAGTTTAAGAAAACTGAAATCATATGAAGCATCTTTTCTGATCACACTGTCAGAAACAAGAAGATTAGAAATAAACTACAAGAAAAAACTCTAAGAGACACAAACATGTGGCAGCTAAACAATATGCTAATAAATAACCACTGGATCACTGAAGAAATCAAAGAAGAAATTAAAAATTACCTAGAGACAAATGAAAACAAAAAAGGTCCAAGTTATGGGATGCAGTAAAAGAAGTTCTACGAGTGAAGTCTGTAGCAACACAATCTAACCTCAATAAACAAGAAAAATCTCAAATAAACAATTTAACTTTATACCTAAAACAACTAGAGAAAGAACAAACAAAACCTAAAGTTAGTAGAAAGAAGGAAATCATAAAGATCAGAGTAGAAATAAATGAAATAGAGACAAAGAAAACAATAGCAAAGATCAATGAAACTAACAGTCAACTCTGTGAAAAGATAAACAAGATTGATAAACCTTATTCATCAAATAGAAAAGGAGAGGACTCAAATCAGTAAAATTAGAAGTGAAAAAGAAGTTACAACTGACTCAACAGAAATACCAAGAATCCTAACAGACTACTATGAACAATTGTATGCCCATAAAATGGACAACCTGGAAGAAATGTAAAATTTCTTAGAAAGGTACAGTCTGTCTAGACTGAACCAGGAACAGAAACTATGAACAGATTGATTACAAGTACTGAAATTGAAACCGTAATTTAAAAACTCCCAACAAACCAAAGTCTAGGATCTAACACTTCACTAGCAAATTTTATCAATCATATAGTGACGAGTTAACACCTATCCTTCTAAAACTGTTCCAAAAAACTGCAAAGGAAGGAAAACTTCCAAACTCATTTTATGATGCTATCATCACCCTGATACCAAAATCAGACAAAGATACCACAAAAAAGAATATTAGAGGCCAATATCACTATTGAACATAGATGCAAAAATACTCAACTAAATACTACCAATCCATGTCCAACAATACATTAAAAAGGTCATACACACCATGATTAAGTGGGATTTACCCCAGGGATGCAAGGATATTTCAATATCCACCAATCAATCAATGCGATACACTCTATTAACAAATTGAAGAATAAAAACCATATTATCATCTCAATAGATTGAGAAAAGGCTTTTGACAAAATGCAGCAACCTATTTATGATAAAAAGTCTCAAAAAAAAAAAAAAAAAAAAGTCTCCAGAAAGTGGGCCTAAGAGGGTACATGCTGCTGCTGCTGCTGCTGCTAAGTTGCTTCAGTCGTGTCTGACTCTGTGCGACCCCACGGCAACCCACCAGGCTCCTCTGTCAACTGGAATTCTCTAGGCAAGAATACTGGAGTGAGTTGCCATTTCCGTCTCCAATACATGCATGCATGCTAAGTTGCTTCAGTCGTGCCCAACTCCATAGACAGCAGCCCAGCTCCCCTGTCCCTGGGATTTTCCAGGCAAGAATACTGGAGTGCGTTGCCATTTCCTTCTCCAAGAGGGTACATACCTCAATATAATAAAGGTCATATATGACAAACCTACAGCTGGCATCATACTCAATGGTGAAAAGCTGAAAGCATTTCCTCTAAGATCAGAAACAAGTCAAGGATATCCACTCTCACCACTTTTACTCAACATAGTTTTGGAAGTCCTAGCTACAGCAATCAGAGAACAAAAGGAAGTACAGGGAATCCAAACTGGAAAAGAAGGAAGTTAAACTGTCACTGTTTCCAGATGACATGATACTACACATTGAGGATTCTAGATGCACCAGAAAACTACTAGAGCTCATCGATGAATATGGAAAAGTTGCAGGTTACAAAATTAATACACAGAAGTCTGTGCATTTCTATACACTAACAATGAATTACCAGAAAGAGAAATTCAAGAAAAAATTCCACTTAACGTTGCCTCAAAAAGAACAAACTACTTAGGTATAAACCTACCTAAGGAGACAAAAGACCTATTCTTCAAAAACTGTAAGATGTTGATGAAAGAAATCAAAGGAGACATAAACAGATGGATGTACCATGTTTATCCAAGGATATACCATGTTTGTGGAAGAATCAATATTGTTAGAATGACTATACTACCCAAAGCAATATACAGATTCAGCACAATCCCTATCAAATTACCAATGTCAATTTTAACAGAACTAGAATAAAAAATTCTCCAAATTTGTATGGAGGCACAAAAGACCCCAAATAGCCAAAGCAATCTTGAGAAAGAAAAACGGAGTTGGAGGAATCAGGTTCCCTGACTTCAGAGTATACTACAAAGCTACAGTCATCAAAACAGTATGGTACCATCACACACAAAAAAACAGAAATATAGGTCAGTGGAGCAGGATAAAAAACCCAGAAATAAGCCCATGCACCTATAGTCAATTAATCTATGACAAAGGAGGCAAGAGTACACAATGTTGGAAAGACAGTGTCTTCAAAAAATGGTGCTGGAAAAACTGGACAGCCACATGTAAAAGATGAAATTAGATCATTTCTTAACTCCACACACAAAAATAAGCTCAAAATGGATAAAGGCCTAAACGTTAAACTGGATACTATAAAACTCTTAGGAAAATATATGCAGAACACTCTCTGACATAAATCAAAACAACATCTTTCTTATTCATTTCCCATAATAATGTAAATAAAACCAAAAATAAACAAATGGGACCTACTTAAACTCAAAAGCTTTTGCACAGCAAAGGAAACAATAAACAAAACAAAAAGCTCACAGATTGGGAGAAAATATTTTCAAATGATGTCCTGATAGAGGACTAGTCTCCAAAATTTACAAACAGCCTATGACACTTAACAGTATCAAAACAAACAACCCACTCAAAAAAATGGGCAGACCTGAATAGACATTTCTCTAAAGAGAACATACAGACGGCCGACAGGTACCTTAAAAGATCTTCAACATCGCTAGTTATCTGAGAAATGCAAGTCAATCAAAACTACAATGAGATATCACCTCACACTGGTCAGAATGGCTATCATCAAAAAAATCCACAAACAACAAATGCTGGACAGGCTCAGGGGAAAAGGGAACCCTCCTGCACTGTTGGTGGGAATGCAAATTGGTACACCCACTATGGAGAACAGGATGGAGGTTCCTTAAAAAACTAAAAATAGAGCTACCGTATCAGCCTGCAATCCCATTCCTGGGCATACATCCAGAGAAAAACATGGCCCGAAAAGATACATGCACCCCAATGTTCACTGCCACACTGTTTATAACAGCCGAGACATGGAAACAACCTAAATGCCTATCAACAGAGGAATGGATGAAGAAGATGTGGGGTGTGTGTGTGTGTAATGTCATACTACTACAATGTAATGTGTTATAGTACACAATGTTATATTACTCAGCCATTAAGAGGAATGAAATAAGGCCAATAAGGCCATTTGCAACAACATGGATGGACCTACTGAGTGTCATATTGAGAGAAGTCAAGTCAGACAGAGAAGGAGAAGTATCACATGACATCTCTTATATGTGGAATCTAAAAAAACAAATGATACAAATGAACTTACAAAACACAAAGAGACTTGCAGACCACCCATGGTTGCCAGAGGGGAAGGGATAAGTTAAGGACGCTGGGAAGGTCATGTACACACTGCTATATTTAAAATGGATAACCACCAAAAACCTATTGTATAGCATACAGAACTCTGCTCAGTGTTATGCGCCAGCCTGGATGGGAGGAGGGTTTGGGGGAGAATCAATACACATACATGTATGACTGAGTCCCTTCACCATTCACCAGAAACTAACACTGTTATTCAGCTACACTCCAGTACAAAATGTTTTTGGTGTTAAAAGAAATAAAAATTAAATTAAAAAAAATTATCACAGCTACCTACTAACTGAAATCTGAAATCTGTATTACTGACAGAGACCTCAAAATTGGGGGCATTAAAACCTCAAAAGAAACTTCCTACCTGAGACTTCATGTAGGTAACATTGAATATTAGAGACAATATTCTAACCTAACACTGTGCCCCCATTTCTGGATAAGCGATACCTCTACTACTGTTTCATTTACCCCTATATTATAGGGATAATAACAGAACAATATCATACTGAAATATGTTACTTATTAAAAGTACAAAAATAATGTAGGGTAACAAACCAAACAAAAAATTATTAATGAATTCAGTACAAACTAGACCCAGTCAAGGAGGTGGGGAACTACTTAAGGATAAAATCCAAGGGTCATAAAAGGGTCATAAAATGAAAATAAAGATCTCAGGAAAAGAGAAGCTATGGATAAAATCAAGAGGTGAATCAAGATCAAGAACTTGAGAAATAAAGAAGCTACAGTAAAAGACTAAATGTTGACTATAGTGTTTATTAAATACAAATACATTTAAGTATAAAATTGAGAATAATTACTCCAGCAACAGATAGTCTGATCATATCTGTTTGCCTAAGAGGACCCAAACTATATTCACTGTCCCGGCATAATCACTAGTATGACCTCCTTTTTCTCTCACAAATATCCTTGTCTGGATAAGGTTATATGGTTGCTCAAGATTTATAACACTTACATTATGTTCCAAAATTAGAAAAAGTAATTTATCAAGCATTTGGAGACAGGGGAGGGTATGTAACAGTACAAAATTTTTTACATTTTCTACAGTATATAGTTAAATTAGACTTTAAGTAAAACACAGTATTATTTAAAGCAGTAGGTAACCTGTGCATTTGAAGGAAAGAAGAATACTTACGTCTGCAACTTACTTTAAAAAAGGTGAACAGTGATGACAGGATAGACACATAATAAAGCAAGCACAGTATAATTCTGATTGTATTCAAAGACTGGGTGGTGGTGTTTCTGAGTATTCACTGTAAAATTCTCTCAACTTCTATGTACAGTTTGAAACACTCAAAATAAAATATTGTAGGAAAATGAAATTCACCTAATATTAATGACAGTTGTTTCTAGGTGATTTAATTTAGTGATTTTTTTTTTTTTTTTTCCGCTCTCATCTGTGAACATTTCTATTTGGCCTTTTGTGATAGGGTGTTATTTTACAAATGTCATTTTATAACCATAATGCTAGTTTCTTAAATAGCTGCCTGTTACCAGCTGCATCACTTTGCCAACAAAAGTCCATATAGTCAAAGCTATAACTTTTCCAGTAGTCTGTACAGATGTACAGTTGGACCATAAAGAAGGCTGAGGACCCAAGAATTGATTTTTTTCGAATTGTGGAGCTGAAGAAGGTTCTTGAGAGTCCCTTGAAGTGCAAGGAAATCAAACCAGTCAGTGCTAAAGGAAATCAACTCTGAATATTCACTGGAAGGAATACTTTGGCCACTTAATGAGAAGAGAGGACTCATTGGAAAACACCCTGAGATGCTGGGAAAGACTGAGGGCAAAAGGAGTAGGGGGCAGCAGAGGATGAGATGGTAAACAGCATCACCAACTCAATGGACATGAATTTTTGAGCAAACTCCAGTAGGTAATGGAAGACAGAGGAGCCTGGCATACTACTGTTCATGGGGTCGCAAAGAGTTGGACACAACTTAGCAACTGAACAGCAACAATCAGTTATTTACCAGTTTCTACCATTAAATTATTAAAATAAAGCCTAGTATTGTGTCTCATTCATTATGTCCCCAGTGACCAGCCTGGTACTTGACCCCTAGATGAATACTCATATAGCCAAGTAACTAATGGAACTTACAGGAAATGCAGAAATAGAATAAAACAGCTCTCTCATAAGTAACACAGTCCTGGGTCAAGACACCCTTCTCCATCCCCTTGTGGCAGGAGAATTACTCTTTCAAAAACATTTGTTATTATGATAAGAGACAGCAGCCCAAGATGAAAGTTGATCATTAAAACTTGGAAGGAGTGTGTACATAAGGTCCCATATGTGTAGTGGTAATATTCATTTGGTAAAAATATTATGAAAACAAAACATTTTTTCCATTTCACATATGCATGTTATATTTGGAGATAAGATGTGTGTCCATAAAAAGGGTATTAGTTAGATCATAAAGCAGTATGAAATGAAACACTATCACAGTCATTAACAAGATGAGCACTTACCTGAAAGGACAGTCACAACTTACCTTTAAGTAAATCCAAAAGGATTACTTATCACAACACTATGTACAGAACCATTTCATATTTTAAAAATAAACATGTGTGCCTACTTACTCATTAACTTATTTTATACACTGTGAAGTAAAGTGAGGTGTTAGTCACTCAGTTGTGTCCGACTCTTTGCAACCCCAGGGTCTGTAGCCCACCAGGCTCCTCTGTCCATGGGATTCTTCAGGCAAGAATACTGGAGCGGGTTGCCACTCCCTTCTCCAGGGAATTTTCCCCACCCAGGGATCAAACCCAGGTCTCCTACATTGCAGGTATATTCTTTACTGCTGACACACTGCACATGCTAAATATCTTAAAGGATATATAGCAAATTGATAGTGGTTTATTTCTAGAGGAGAAGATTATAGGGGTATATGTATTCTACTTTATAAATTTCTGTGTTATTTGAAATACTAACCTGTTCCTATATAATACTTTGCTGTTCCTATATAACCTTCCTATCTGTGGACTGACTCTGCTCTCTTTGAAGCTTTGTTCATTTCACTTCAATTTAATCTTTACTTTCTAGGCAGGTAACTGAGAAAGTGAAGACATTTCAATATATTCCAACTTGAACAGTTACCACTACATTCATTTTTATTGATAAACAACTCAGATCATTTCAGTAAAAATGACCAGGAGTAAGTATCAAAAGTTCTTCTTCAATAACCAAGATTTTATGTATCTCTTTACTAAGAAACTGAAGAAAGCAATCCCAGATATTTCAGATCTAATTTAGTGAACCATTAGAAAAAAGAGATACAAGAAACCAATATAAACCCAACAAATAAAACCATTTTCCTGAGTCTAGTAATATACACTTTTAAGCTTTTCTGGTGATAAACATGCCAGAAATTGACAAATTTAGGGCTATTAAGTTACTGCAGAGGAACACAGTCTTACCCATGTTAATTGAGCTTTCATTCTGCTACCATAAACATCAATTGCTATTTAAAGGCTTCCTTTTACAGTCTAAGTACATGGTTGGCCAAAAGGTTCATTTGGGTTTCTCCATAAACCCAAACCTTCTGTTCAATGCAATGGAAAAGCAGAAAGCAGACAAATGTTTGAGTTAGTCACAAAGTATCAACTATACAATTATGTACAGGAGTAACCCATACATACCTGAAGCAAATAAAAGAAGTTAGTACCCTTTCAACTAACCTATCTCTGTGCCACTTCTTTTTTATTTCAATGTTTTCAACATTACAGGTGTGTCTGAACACTTTTATTCCATCTTATTCTCCTCTCTCCCATTTAGGTAAAAGTATTATTTCTTTTAAATCTATCTTTATATCTATCGAGACAAACACTAAAACAGGTACATAAAATCATCAGCAATATAAAATATAGTTTCATATTTTTTTAATTGGCATAATGTTCTCTTCTAATTTCATACTGAAACTTTTAAGCCAAAGTTTTGTTTTAGAAATTTATGCATGTTGACATATAGAGGTATAATCCATTTATTTCCATTGCTGTAGATGTTTATAAGAATTATAAGCATTTTTAAAATTGTTATGAACAATGAGCACTGTTCATGGTTTTGAGACTCTCTCCATAAGACTTCTTAAACTGGATCTCCACTGCTTCCATAATTAGAATTAAGACAGATCATGAACTTGGAAAGGGATAAAAATATATCTTCATTTTCACAAATCTCTAACTAAAATTTAACATTTCAATTATAAATGGAAATAACAAACACCAGAGAATAAACAGTATCTGTGACTCTGTGACCAATAAAAATCAGGGGTCTTCTCTTCCGTTCTATTTGTCACACATGGCTCTATATACTTTAATACTCCTCAATACTTAGAAACTCACAACAGTTATCAGACCTGTCATTAGATTCTTGTTATGACTTCAAAAAGAAACAAACATTCTTGCATCACATTTATATTTTGGTAACAATATTTTAATGAGATTATCATCCTTTGTACTTCTACACACATTATTCATTTAAAAATTATTCTGCAAAAAAGTGCATAGGCTTTGCCAGACTGTTAAATCTTCCCACAGCACATAAAAAAGTTGGTATTGCCAAAGGGTATATATCCAGACTAATTATGCTAATTTAGATGCTCATCAACAATGTATGAGTTCCTATTTTCCTACATCTCTATCAACAATAAAAGTGGCAGAGTTTTTTAAAAAATTTTCAGTCCAATGAACAGTATCTCAATCTTCTTGTAATTTCCATATCCCTGATGATCAATGATATCACAGGCATTTTACTATGTTTACTAACCACTCAGATTCCTCTATGAACTGCCTGTTCAGATCACTTACCTATTTTTCAATTGAGTTGTCATTTCTTATCAAATTGTAGTAGTTCCTTACTAGTAATTAACTAGCAATGTATTAGTCATTAATATTAATCATCTGCATGAGTGACAACTATCTTCTATCATCTAGGACTTGGCATAAAATTCTATTTATGATGTCTTCTGTCATACCCTTCTGTTCCTTAATGTGGTCAAAATCAATCTTTTCCTTTATAATCTGCACTTCTTTGTAACTTATTTAAAAAGACCTTCTCTCTCCTTTGACATCATAAAATATTCTCCTAAACTGATAACATTAAATCTTTATTTTTGTTATTTTTATTTATGGTATGAGGTAATACTCTTTTATTTTTCTAGAGATCACTTTCACTGTCTTTTTTCTTTGTATAAAACAACAAAGAAATAGCTAACAGAGATTGAATGCATGCTACAATGTACTAGGCCCTATAGTTAACAAATAGTCTATGTGTGTGTGTGTATGTATATGTATGTGTGTGTATATGTGTGCACGTGTGCATGCTCACATACTGTTGCAAAGATGAGGCAATTTGCTTAAGACACAGAGATGGTTACTTGTGCTGACTGACCACAAACTCTACGCTGCGTGTCACAGACACTGCATCACCTCATTCCACCATTAGAAACTGCCTCTAATAAGCTCAACAATACTTTTAACAAGTGAGTGTAAAAGTGTGAAGCTGTAAAAAATACAATCATATGAAAAATTGTAGGAAAATTAAAACCTATCAAATCTTTTTCATCATAGCTGTATCAAAGTTTATTTAATGCAGATTTTTTGCCAGAGAAATCAGATTTTATTATACACTCTATACAGACTCCACAGAAAGTAAGTAGTTATGTGTAAACAGCAGGCAATAAAAAAAATTATTTACTAGTAAATGAAGTTCTAAATAATCCAATACTGATACTGCATTTCAGTTAATTCTGGAAACTAAAAAACCACAATAAAAATAACAACAGCATCTGAATAAATTCTTACAGTATCTGCAAACAAAGCAAACATATACAGAAACATTGGTATGAAAAAAGCCACGGAATGCGGTAAATGTATAACAGTTCCTACTAGGCTATAGGTAGTCACAGAGTGTTTTGAATAAAACAAATTTTTCAGAGAGAAAAAGTGGCCCAAAGCATGAAAGTGTCCAACTCTTTGCGACCCCATGGTCACACGGGGTTGCATGTCCATGGAATTCTCCAGGCCAGACAGAATACTGGAGTCGGTAGCCTTTCCCTTCTCCAGGGGATCTTCCCAACCCAAGAATCAAACCAGGGTCTCCTGCATTGCAGGCAGATTCTTTACCACCTGAGCTATATGGCCCAAAGCATACATCTATGCAATAAACTGTAAGAACTCCCAACATTATGCTCATACATGTATTAAAATCAAATGTTTCAGTTAGTGTAATGTGTATCACAACTGAGAACAACATAAATGAATCCTAAAAGAAATTCATACTTATGACTTGGAAGCAGAAATATGAATATGTTTTTATCTTCAAATCTAGAAAAATCATTCCCAAGGTCTCAAAACCTCATTCCAAAGTTCAGGTAATCTCTTCATCAGAAGCTTCTACTCCATGAGAACCACTGAGAACCATCACCACTATCTTTAAAATACCACCTCCCTACTTCTTTCAGAAAAATCTCCTCAGATTTACGTTGAAGCTAACATTAAAGCAATGCCCTCCCACTGCTGCAGGTTTTATATAGGTTTTATAGTGGATATATATAGTGTGTGTGTAGTAGATATAGTGCCACAGGTTTTATAAACCGAGATGGCTGGATGCCATCACCAATGCACTGAACATGAACTTTGGCAAACTTTGGGAAATGGTAAGGGACAGGGAGGCCCAGAGTGCTGCAGTCCATGGGGTCAAAGAGTTGGTCACGACTGGGCGACTGAACAACAACAATAAATTTAAAGAGAAAGTACTGAATTTAATCAAATTGTTATAGAAGCAACCCAAATTCTAGATCTGATGAATTGTATGGCCTGTGGCTTATTTAAAAAAAAAAAAAAATCACAGAATGGGATCCCTGCCTTGCTCTACATGTTGGGTTACCAGGTTTCACCACTAGGTGGGAGTATCACCACTATGGTCTTTCTGGCTCAGTGGGCTTGCCTCTCTCCCCATAAGGCTTCAATCTACACACCTTAGCACTTAGATCTTCCATCCCTACTACGAGAGTACGCTGCTCACAGAATAGTTTGGGGAAATGTTTGTGTGCTGTTTTTAGGGGGCAATGCATTTTATATCCTTACAAATATAAAGTAGATAGACTCTATATGATTAATGAAAAATACAGATACAACTTATTAAAATACCCATTCTCTGAAACAGATTAAGACCTCTTTCTCATATTTCATTTTATGAACCCACTATAGACCTGCTACCCATGGATACCATGAGAACAAATCCACTGACAATATTTTACGAAGTTAACTTGTAATTCAGAATTCTGCAGTTGTTAGGGACTTGGAGGAAGTACTTCTTTTGATTTCAGTGAACCTGTGGTTTCCCTGCTGAAATGAGGAAAAAGATATTTCCACTAACACATAAGGTATTTAACACAGTGTCTGCACATATAAACTCTCAATATGCATAATTATTAAGAAATTCAGATTAGTCATTTGTTATCATGAAACAATTTCATATTGATATTCCATTTATCCTATCTACCAGAAGTACAGTTCCTTTATTAGCAAAATCAACAATGCTAACAAACTCAAAAAACAAAAAAAATTCTGGAATCTATATACCAAGTAGCTGAAACTATTTATTAAAAAGAGTTGAAGAAAGTGATTTCAGTTCTTAAACGGCAAAACAATACACCATACCTTGTATCTTTGGGCACCTGATGTGAAGAGCTAACTCATTTGAAAAGACCCTGATGCTGGGAAAGATTGAGGGCAGGAGGAGAAGGGGACAACAGAGGATGAAATGGTTGGATGGCATCACCAACTCAATGGACATGGGTTTGGGTAGACTCCGGCAGTGGGTGATGGACAGGGAAGCCTGGTGTGCTGTGGTTCATGGGGTCGCAAAGAGTTGGACATGACTGAGTAACTGAACTACTGTATCTCATGGCTGCTGAGTCATTTTAAGTATTCACGTCTGTTTTTATACCTCTCACCTAATTGCCCCTCCAACTTGTACAACCCATTAAGACAAAACAAACAAAATAAAATTAGATCTTCTATATATCTAACAAACTTAAGAAGAAGAAAAATGAAAAAAAGTTAAAGGAAACAAAGTTATATACAAAATAAACTATAGGAATCGTTAGCTATCTCTAATTCTCCTTCTCCAAATTAACACTGGACTCCATGGTGGCTCAGACAGTAAAGCGTCTACCTCCAATGCAGGAGACCTGGATTCATTCTTTTTATGTTTTCTAAGGTTACCTAAATTATAATCAAACTTGTAGCTTATCCTTAAATACAAGGACTTTCCTAATTCAATCATTCAATCAGTTCAGTCGCTCAGTTGCGTCACTCTTTGCAACCCCATGAATCGCAGCACGCCAGGCTTCCCTGTCCATCACCAACTCACAGAGTCCACCCAAACCCATGTCCATCGAGTCAGTGATGCCATCCAACCATCTCATCCTCTGTCGTCCCCTTCTCCTCCTGCCCTCAATCTTCCCCAGCATCAGTGTCTTTTCAAGTGAGTCAACTCTTCGCATCAGGTGGCCAAAGTATTGGAGTTTCAGCTTCTACATGAGTCCTTCCAATGAACACCCAGGACTGATTTTTAGGATGGACTGGTTGGATCTCCTTGCAGTCCAAGGGACTCTCAAGACTCTTCTCCAACACCACAGTTCAAAAGCATCAATTCTTCAGCGCTCAGCTTTCTCTATACTCCAACTTTCACATCCATACATGACCACTGGAAAAACCAGAGCCAAGACGGACCTTTGGTGGCAAAGTAATGTCTCTGCTTTTGAATATGCTGTCTAGGTTGGTCATAACTTTCCTTCCAAGGAGTAAGTGTCTTTTAATTTCATGGCTGCAATCACCATCTGCAGTGACTTTGGAGCCCAGAAAAATAAAGTCAGCCACTATTTCCACTGTTTCCCCATCTATTTCCCATTAAGTGATGGGACTGGATGCCATGATCTTCATTTTCTGAATGTTGAGCTTTAAGCCAATGTTTTCACTCTCCTCTTTCACTTTCATCAAGAGGCTCTTTAGTTCTTCTTCACTTTCTGCCATAAGGGTGGTGTCATCTGCATATCTGAGGTTATTGATATTTCTCCCGACAATCATGATTCCAGCTTGTGCTTCCTCCAGCCCAGCATTTCTTATGATGTACTTACTCTGCATAGAAGTTACATAAGCAGGGTGACAATATACAGACTTGACGTACTCCTTTTCCTATTTGGAACCAGTCTGTTGTTCCATATCCAGTTCTAACTGTTGCTTCCTGACCTGCATACAGGTTTCTCAAGAGGCAGGTCAGGTGGTCTGGTATTCCCATCTCTTTCAGAATTTTCCACAATTTATTGTGATCCACACAGTCAAAGGCTTTGGCATAGTCAATAAAGCAGAAATAGGTGTTTTTCTGGAACTCTCTTGCTTTTTCCATGATCCAGCAGATCGTGGCAATTTGATCTTTGGTTTCTCTGCCTTTTCTAAAACCAGCTTGAATATCTGGAGGTTCACAGTTCACGTATTGCTGAAGCCTGGCTTGGAGAATTTTAAGCATTACTTTACTTTTTATTAAATACTATTATGAGTGCAATATCATCTTTTATTTTCATTGCGAATGTCAGTATTTACCTCCCACACCGCCAGTTAAATGTTCTTCCATGGGCTAACTGTAGTTTTCTAATAGCAAACATACTGAGACAACTAGTTAGAATTTTATACTTCAAGTGCTTACAAAAGAATTTTTAAAATAAACACTTTTGCAAAATATACATATCCTATATAGAAATGTGAAATCCTGTCCTACAACACAAAATCATACATCTTTAAGAGGAAAGTCATACTAAAAAATAGGAAAATACTACTACTTCATATAACAAGAAAATATGTCCTAAATCATACAGCATAGATTAAATATCAGGTCAACAGTAAAACTCTGAATTATATTTCTATGCTGACTAAAAGATTATTTAATTCTAAATTAAATGCCTTTATAAACCCTGCTGCAAACTTATTTTAAAATATAGAAATAAAAGAAGATGGAATCATTCACTGCAGTACTTTTACTTATGGTCCAATGTGCAATGGAAAAATGATAGTTTTGATTAACTATAAAATATAGCCTAATTTTTAACAAAATATCCTATCTTTAGGTTGTAATAAACTTAAAGGTCATCTAACTCAAATCAAAATTTCAGTAAAAAGGGATATTATCGTGAACCTAAGTACATAAAAGCAAGAAAAGCCAAAAGAAAAACTTTCAGTAAAAATCTGGGTGGAGTGTTGGGGGGAGGGGATGAGGTCCGAGATTATAACAACAGGAATTATATGAAATTCCAACCTATATTGTAGGCTCCAAATCCCCTTTACAATCACAGTTATTCAACCAGAAACTCCTGAAGTTTGTAAACAGCTAGATTCTCATAGCAATTATATATCTTAAACCTAGTAAAACCAACCTTATGTGAAAAGCACTTCCTAACTACCAATTATGGGCCACAGTGTTTCACGCACACACTTCTACGTGTGTGTACATAATGCATATATAAATGCTGATCAATAAGCATTACTAAAAGTATACACTATTACCAAAACTCAATGCTCAGTAGCAAAAAAAGGCCCCCCCATATTACCAAAGTAGAACAGAATTACTTTAAAAATCTAGGTCATACATATTTCTGACAAATGATAAAGTATGAAAGAAATAGTTGGAGAGCAGTAAGTTAGGATTTACATATATGCTTTCAGTGTGTGTCCTTAATTCCAATGACAGATATCTGGTCATCATTTCCCAAAAACAGATTCATGAAGGTTTTTGTAACTAGCATCAGTCTAATTTAAATGTATATTTAGTTTATTATATATATTCCTATGTGCTAGGCTTTTGAAATGAATTTTTTACATGACAGGTTGTCAAAATTTTATAAAGCTTGATCATTTAAAGAAATAATTAGCTAAGAATTTTATTTAACTCAAAATTAATTGTGCTAAGAGAATAATTTGAAGACAAAAAAGAAGAAAAGAAACACATAAATTTACTCAATAAATTACAAAACATACTGACAAACTGAAGCTAGAAATTAACGTTTCACAAATCCAGCACCTAACTGGCCCAAGAACAGTACAAAGTTTACCTTAAAAAAAAAAAAAAAGAATTATCCAGATTATACTCAGAAAAACCAAATGATATTGGTTCAGATCTTTTAGGTTCCAAGGGCCAATGAGCCCTCGATATCAATACAGACAATTGCTTAAAAACAGTATTAGAGAGAAAATCTTAAAAATAGAGAGAAAAAAAGACACATTAGATACAGAGGCACAAAGGATGACAGCAGATTTCTGTTTGGAAACAATCTCTACAGTACTGATACAATATATATAACCATCCAAGACGTTTCTTGTATAGAAAGAAAAAAAGAAAGTGAAGTTGCTCAGTTGTGGTCCAACTCTTTGCAACCCTATGGACTGTAGTCTGCCAGGCTCCTCCGTCCATGGGACTTTCCATGCAAGAGTACTAGAGTGGGTTGCCATTTTCTTCTTCAGGGGATCTTCCCAACCCAGGGACAGAACTCAGGTCTCCTGCGTTGCAGGCAGACTCTTTACCATCTGAGTCACCAGGGAATCCCTTCTTATAAAGAGATCTTATAATACATCCCAAAGTCTCTGTGCCCATCTCAAATAAGAAAATTCTATGTTGTATTAAATAAAATGAAGCTCATTATTAACAACAAAATGTCTTCAGTTTTGTTTCCCTTCATCTCTCAAACTTATTTTAACATATTAGTCAATAAACACACATCAACTTTGATTCTGAAGTAATTACCATTAGCCCAAAAACAGCACATTAACATCCATATCTTCCAAGAATAATGTATCACAAAAGAGTGACCCTGGATATCAGCAGAGCTATTACGGCTTTGATTTCTTGACTTTCTCTTACCTCAGTGCATGAAAGGACTAAAAATAAATAAATGCCTTGATTTTGGGGAATTTAAAAAGGGCTCTCTCAGGTTGGGACACCGGGATTCTGATCATTATAGTAAAAGATATGAACATATAATCAATGATCATTATATATTCAAAATTCACTTTAAAAATCAAAAGTTCTTCAGTGAGTACCTTCAAAGGACACAATACTATACTATGCCAAATTCTGAAAGTTAAAAATTTAGATACAGTTTCTGGCCTCAGGAATTATATAAGTGGGGGAGAAAAAACATACATGTATAAAACACCTCATAACATAGTGTTATTAGTACATGCCAAAGTTAGTGATACTGAATGAAAAGGGCTATAATAGTGAGGGGCAACTTCACAGTAGTTTAATGCTTTCACTAGGTCTTCAGGATTGGCTAACATTTTGATTCATGAAGAAGTAAAGAAAAAAAGACAGCAGTAATTATAAGGCAAGGAAGAGAATAGAAAAGGAGGGACTGAATAATGAAAACCAGTAGTGCACAGGGCATAAAGAATAAAAGGATGAAAAGGATCCTGGATTCAGAGAGGAGAAAAACAATGAAAATCAACAGAGTCATTTCAATATAATGGTGGAAACTGAGGAAAAGACTGCAAGAAGTTAGGAAGCTATGGAGAGCAGAGCTACAGTAAAAAAAAAAAAAAATTAAATTAAAAATCTGACTATTGGAATTTAAATGTATTATTAATCTTTAGGAACAATAGGTGGCAAATCCTAATTCAAATGGCTTTTTATATTAAATAATTTTTAAATAAAGAACCTGAAATGACAATGTATACACAACTATTAATGACTCATTTAAATATCTCTATGGAAGTATGTAAGAATACTCTGACCATGCTACTGGTCTGGTGAAAATGTAGCTTGCATCATTTTAATAAGTTATAAACATTGTTTAAAAGCACATTAATACATAATGAAGACATTATTATCTATAGGCTGCTGCTGCTACTGCTAAGTTGCTTCAGTCATGTCTGACTCTGCGACCCCAGAGACGACAGCCCAGCAGGCTCCCCCGTCCCTGGGATTCTCCAGGCAAGAACACTGGAGAGGGTTGCCATTTCCTTCTTCTTCTATAGGCTAATAAATCCCAAAATGTTTGTAGCGCCAAACTTGATCTTTCTTTGAACTCCAAACTCATAAATATTGAGGCATATTAAAAACTGAGTTTGAGCAAAACCCAATTTGTCTTTTAATATTGAGCTGCTTATACACTTTGAATATTAACCCCTTATAGAACATATCATTTGAAAATATTTTCTATCATTTCATTGGGTTATCATTTCATTTTGTTGGTGTTCCCTTTGCTGTACAAATGCTTTAAATTAAGTCTCATTTGTTTAATTTTGCTTTTGTTTGCTTTCCCTGAGGAGAAAAATCCAAAAAAATGATTGCTACGATTTATGTTCAGAGTGGTCTATGTTTTCTTTCAGGTGCTTTAGGGTTTCCAATCTTGCATTCAGGTTTTTAATCCATACTGAGTTTTTTTCTATGGTATGATAAAATTCTCTGATTTCATTCTCTCCTGTGCAGCTATCCAGTTTCCCCAGCACCAGGAAAAGCAACTTTCTAAAATCTCATTGCCAGTCAATGGCAAAGCCATTTTCAAGGTCAGGTTTCTAAAACAAAATTCAAGATTCTGTCCTATCTCTATCATTGCCACTACAAGATAATAAATTCTTAAGTCAAATCAAAAATGTGTAATTTCAGTTCTCTCAGAACACATGTACAATCAATTCAAAGGGCAAAATTTACTACTCTTTTTAATTTTGTATCATGACAAACTTTCATTAATAATATAGGGGGGAAATCTCAAACTTCTTCATTTGATGAATCAATAAGATTTATCTTCACAGAGGAGAAAGCAAAAGAATAATCTATAAATATTTTGGAAGTGGTGAGGGTATGTAAGTATTCACACCCTTAATTTACCAACAAAAGACATAGAGATCAGTCACATATGGTCAAGCAGTAGAAGTCCCCCAAAGAGTGAGTGTGGGGATGTTTCCCAAGTCAGTATCACCATAATGGTCAAAGAAACAAAATATTAAAGTCTAAAGGAAACAACTCTGAAAAATAACAAAGTACAACTACTACTGGGGTGAAGGTAAAGTTGAAAAAAAAACAAAAACACATTAAATACCACCTGAAGGTAGGTAGCTCTCATTTGCTACCCTATCTAGTTCACACAGTTCATACACTAAGTGAGGAATTAGTAGGAGCAGTAGTCTAGTCCTTAAGTCCTGTCCAACTCTTGTGACCCCATGGACTGTAGCCTGCCAGGCTCCTCTGAACATGGGATTCTCCAGGCAAGAATACTGGAGTGGGTTGCTATTTAGGCTGTGCAAAAGTAACTACAGTTTCGCACTGTTGAACTCTGCCATTTGATATTGGAATATATTCTTAAATAAATGTCACTATGCTATACATCATTTTAACGCACGTTTCTTGCTTTATGTTTTTTGCTAATGAATTATTACTTGCTGGTTATTTATATGTATTTTAGACTATGGAAATTATGTTGGACAAAAAGCAAATTCCAGTGATTTTCTTACACAAGTTCAAATAGGTCCTAAAGCAGTGGAGACAACTCAACATCAACAAGGCATCGGGCCCAGGAACTGCTAACAAACGTCCAGTGCAGTGGTGGTTCAACAAGTTTTGCAATGGAGACAAGAGCGCTGAAAATGAGTGGCTGGCCATCAGGAGCTGACCATGACCAACAGGGGATCATTGAAGCTGATCTCTTACAATGAAAAGACAAGTTGCCCAAGAACTCAACGTTGAGCATTAAATGGGTCGTTTGGCATTTGCAGCAAACTGAAGGGTAAAAAAGGTAACTGGGGGCCATCATTTTTTGATGGGCTGACCGAAAACCAAAAAAAAAAAAACAACCTGTCATTTTGAAGTGTCATCTTCTCTTATTCTACACAACAACAACAGATCATTTCTTGATCTGATTGTGATATGGGATGAAAAATGGATTTTACATGACAGCCAGTGATGACCAGTTCAGTGGCTGAACCAAAAAGCAGCTCCAAAGCACTTCCCAAAGCCAAACTTGCACCAAAAAAAGGGTCATAGTCACTGTTTCATGATCTGCTGAACCACGACAGCTTTCTGAATCCTGGTGAAATCATTACATCTGATAAGTATGCTCAGCAAATCATTGAGATGCAACGCTTGTAGCCATCACAGGTTAACAGAAAGGACCCAATTCTTCTCTGTGACAACACCCAGCCACACATCTCACAATGATTCAAAAGTTGAAAGAGTGGGCTATGACATTTTGCCTCATCTGCATATTCACCTGACCTCTCGCCAAATGACTACCATTTCAAGCATCTTGACAACTTTTTGCAGGGAAAACGCTTCCACAACCAGCAGGATGCAGAAAATGCTCTCCAAGAGTTTATAAAATCTCAAAGCATGGATTTTTATGCTACAGGAGTAAACAAACTTATTTCTCATTGGCAAAAATGTGCTGACTGTAATGGTTCCTATTTTGATTAATAAAGATGTGCTTGAGCCTAGTTATAATAATTTAAAATTTAGGGTCCAAAACCATAATCACTTTTCCAGCAATCTAATACATAACAAAGATTATGATTTTTGTTAAATCTCAAGATTCAGAGAACCAAATTTACAAGAACCTGTTTATAAGTAATAAGACATTTTTGGATAAATTGAAAAGAAAATCCAGGATGACTATTTTAAAAATTCAAATATCCATAAATGTTGTCTATTGTCTACTTTATTACAATACAATAATATGTCAGCCTAAATATTAAGTCAAAAGCTTTTAACAGGACATTAATAGAGTGGGGTCTAATTCACACATTAAATGGTAATCAGAAATTAAGAGATATAGTGCAAAGTGAAATCTATCCCAACAACATGAGCAAGTTTACCTCAAAGAAGGCTTAAGCTTATTTGTTCTTTCCTCTTCCTTACTAGAGATGGTGAGATTTTATACTCATCTACTTCTACATCGAAGTAGTTTTTTTCTCCCAGCTTCTTCACGAGAGGTTCCAGAATCAGAAGATTCTAAATCATTCCTTGGCTCAACCATGAACTAACAGTGGAACAGTAACTACATTACATAAGTTCTCTAAGGCTATTTGCTCATTTGTAAGATGATAAAAAATGATGGTGGTTGTAAGTGACCTACCAAGAGGCAAATAAAACACTCAGATCTGTATTTTTCTTCTGTTTTTAAGCTGTAAAGGTTATTCCTTTCCAATTTCACTCTCAATTTTGAAATTTTTTAATTCAAATTTACACAAAATTTCCAAGTCATCTAGGGCAGCAAGCTTGGCACATTATACAAAGAATCTGAATAGGACCTAAAAAATATAGGTTGTAGTAACATTAAGCTTATTGACCTAGGATACTACTTATGAATCTCAATGAGACAGAAGGCTTATTTTCTATCTCATGATAAATGTAATATTAAATGAAAATATAAATTACCCATTTTAATCTTATGTTAGATTAACCCTGCTCCATACTATACTCTTCCTTCCTAAACTTTATCCTACATTTCGAATTGATCTAAAAATTTACTAAAGTCAGCCCACATTCTAATTTTATCCTATTCTTTTATCTCAAACTCCTCTCAAACTTTAAGGGGCATAGGATCATGCCCTTAAGATGCTCAGGATTGCGCTAAAATGAAGATTCTGAAAATGTTGGGAATGTGAGTCTCGGGTGCTATAGTTTAAGCTCCCAGGTGAAGCTGATGCTGCCAATTCATAAACCACATTTTATTATTTAACAATTTCAACACTTAATAGAGTATTATTTAACTTAATTTCAATATACACTCATTAAAAGTATCAGAAACAAGAGAGAGAAGTAACAGTGTATACATCACCTATTTGGGCCAAATCTACATCTAGACTTGAACAGCACTGGAAAGTCCCGAGTGACAGCAAACTGGAGTCTCAATTGGGAAAAGGGTCTGGTGGTGTGTACACCTCAAGGGTGCTTCAAATTACAGTTTTGAGGGCTCCCGCTTATAATCCCAGGCCAAAAACTGGTATCATTATCAGTTTGTGTGCAAAAATACAGCTCTTAGTTTCGTTTACCTTTTACAATAACATTTGTTTCCCTTTGTGAGTCACAAGATTTTCTAGACCCTACAGGGCTCTGCGGCTCAGGAAATTCCAAGACCCACTCCCTCTCTTATCTAAGGCACCATCTGACTTGCTGATGAACCACACTTTAAAGAGCAAGGGTCAGGACTTAGAGTGGTCCAGTGGTTAAGACTTTGCCTTCCAAAGGAGGGGCTGTGGGTTCAAGCCCTGGTTGGGGAACTAAGATCCCACATGCCTAATGGCAACAAAAACAAACAAACAAAAACCATAAAAACAGGGTTTCCCTAAAGGCTCAGATGGTAAAGAATTTGCCTGCAATGCAGGAGACCCAGGTTGGGAAGATCCCCTGGAGAAGGAAATGGCAACCCACTCCAGTATTCTTGCCTGGAAAACTCCAGGGACAGAGGAACCTGGCTGGCTACAATCCATGGGCTTGCAAAGAATCAAACACAACTGAGTGACTAACACTTAGGGGTGTAACAACTTTAATAAAGACTCTTAAAAATAGTCCACATTAAAAAAAAAATTCAAGAGTCAAAATACCTACAGCCACAGAACAATCACCTGTGTTTCAAGATCTGATCACCCTAGGACCCCTACTATGCCATTCTCACATCTTCATCTTGTTTCACTGGTTCCTTCTGAGGTTTTTCCTACAGACAAGTTCCAGCCTCTCCCATTTAAAATAATGACAACACAACGGTTCACTTCTTAACCGACAACATTCAATCATACTTATTACTCAAAGTTCCCGACAAACTAAAGATGAACTAGCACATCTGATGCACACTCTTCTGGCTTTGCCTTCTCTGAACACACTATCTGGAACCATCAGTCATCCTCTCCTTGGACATTTTTCCTAGTCTGAGATACCCCACATTCTGAGTTCTCCTCCTGCCTCCCCCTCACTACTACTTCTCAGTCGTCTTCACTATTGTGTTTCCTTCTTTCCTTCCCTCCCTCCCAGAATTCTGTTTCCATTGTCTTCATTCTATTGTATCGATACATGAATTCATCTGGGTGATTTTATCTACATTCATGGCTTTAACACTTATTATGGAGCCTGAGCTATACTGCTCTCCTGAACCTTAAGTGAAATTGCCAAGGACCTCACTTGCCACGTGTCTGAAGTTGAACCTCATGTTCCTAACACCAGTGAATTCACCAGTTTCCTAGGCCAGAAACACAGGATCCATTTGGTAATCACCATTCTTCTTCACTGGAGAAGGCAATGGCACCCCACTCCAGTACTCTTGCCTAGAAAATCCCATGGACGGAGGAGCCTGGTAAGCTGAAGTTCATGGGGTCGCTAAGAGTCGGACATGACTGAGCGACCTCACTTTCACTTTTCTCTTTTCATGCACCAGAGAAGGAAATGGCAACCCACTCCAGTATTCTTGCCTGGAGAATCCCAGGGACGACGGAGCCTGGTGGGCTGCCATCTATGGGGTCGCACAGAGTTGGACATGACTGAAGCGACTTAGCATAGCATAGCATAGCATTCTTCTTCATTCCTCATATCCTGGTAGCCATTCCATCTTCTAAAAGGTTTGACTATCTCCTTCTCTCCAGTCCTTTTTCAGTAATACCAACAGCCTTTCATTATCTCTTCCAAATTAATATTTTCATAACCTTGATTGGCCTTTATTCCAAGAATCTTACATTTAAAACATCCCCAACTTCAAATCCCTTCTTCATTACTGTGTTATCTTTCTAATGGCAGATATGCAGCGTCTTCCACGTCTGGATATTCCCCATTCAACGCCTCATCTCCTACAATACAAATTTCAATTGCTTTGAATAGCATTTCAGGACCTTAAAGCCTTGGTTTCCATTCATACCAGTTGAGACTCACTTCATAACTCCTACAGATCTCCAATTGTGTACATGCAAAAGGCCCCACCATTTGAAATTCACTGAACTTAGTATATTTTCAGATTGTACCTTCATGAATCCTATTCTCACCACCCAGGATTCTCCATTCACCTCCCATTACCACCACCACACACACACACACACACACACACACACACACACAATCAATCTCCACACAATCAATCTCTCTCTCTCTCTCTGACTCTGTAACAACCTGCAGCCTACAGCCTTCTTCAACTGGTCTAGCTCCTGCTTGAGAGTCAAGACTAAATTAAGTCAATCAGCATGCAGGGATATCGACTTATTCTTATAAGGTCATAAAGTGAGTCTACCTAGCACTTAATCATGTTTTTCTTAGTTTTTATATCACCATCACTAGTAATTGGAATCTTTCCCCACTTTTACAATAGAATATAAACACACTCTCATTCTCCTTGATCAGCAGGCCATTAAGACAATGCTCTGCTGAGATTAACAACTTTACAACCATTCACTGAGACATCTATACATTTGTGCTCCATTTACTCAAATTAACTATAATGATATGTTCAGGAGGTTCACAATGAAGAATACACTAAAGAAATATTAAATAAGTTTAACAGCAATTAAGCATCAAAGTCTGATTCCCACAAAAATACTAGTCATATGCACACTTCCCATGAAGAGCTATTTTTAACATTTTCATGCAAAATATTGCCTTATTAGCAGAAGGCAGTCCAGTTACATCATCTATCTTAAGATTTGATTCAGTGCATCTGTTTATTAAGCTGATATTCCCCTTCCTTCCTCCCATTTCCCATCTTCCCCCTAATGTGTATCCTCATTTTAGAGGAGCCTCTTATCAACTAAGAGGGTCGTTTTAGGGTTTGTTTGGTTTTTTTGGCTTTGAATGTATATATACATGGATTGTGCTCCATTTAACATACTTTTAAAAGAGTTGTCCAATAGGTTACTGAAGAAATCAAAAGGAAAATCAAAAAATTCCTAGAAAAAAATGACAATGAAAACGTAACAACTCAAAACCTATGGGATGCAGCAAAAGCAGTTCTAAGAGGGAAGTTTATAGCAATACAATCCTACCTCAAGAAACTAGAAAAACATCAAATAGACAACCTAACTTTACACCTAAAACAACTATAACAAGAAGGAAAAAAAAAAAAAAACCCACAAAATTAGTAGAAGAAATCATTAATATCAGAGCAGAAATAAATGAAAAACAAATGAAAGAAATGGTAGTTAATATTAATAAAAAACTGGTTCTTTGAGAAGATAAACAAAATTGACAAACATTTAGTCAGACTCATCAAGAAAACGGAGAAGGCAATGGCACCCCACTCCATCCAGTACTTTTGCCTGGAAAATCCCATGGACGGAGGAGCCTGGTGGGCTGCACTCCATGGGGTCGCTAGAGTCGGACACAACTGAGCAACTTCACTTTCACTTTTCACTTTCATGCATTGGAGAAAGAAATGGCAACCCACTCCAGTGTTCTTGCCTTGAGAATCCCAGGGACGGGGGAGCCTGGTGGGCTGCCGTCTATGCAGTCACACAGAATCGGACACGACTAAAGCAACTCAGCAGCAGCAGCAGAAACATCAAGAAAAATGAGAGAAGAATCAATTCAACAAACTTAGAAATGAAAAAGGACAGATTACAATAGACAATGCAGAAATACAAAGAATCATAAGAGACAATTACGAACAACTATATGGCAATAAAATAGATAACCTGGAAGAAATGGACAGATTCCTAGAAATGTTCAATCTTCCAAGACTGAACCAGGAAGAAATAGAAATTATGAACAATCCAATAACAAGCACTGAAATTGAAGTTGTGATGACAAATCTCCCAAAAAACAAAAGCCCAGGATCAGATGGCTTCACAGGAGAATTCTGCCAAACATTTAGAGAAGAGCTAATAATGCCTATCCTACTAAAACACTTTCAAAAAACTGCAGAGGAAGGAACACTTCCAAACTCATTCTACAAGGCCACCATCACCCTGATACCAAAATCAGACAAAGACAAAAAAAGAAAACTTAGGACAACATCACTGATGAACACAGATGGAAAAACCCTCAACAAAATTTCATCAAACAGGACTCAGCAACACATGAAAAAGCTCATACACCATCATCAGGTTGAGTTTACCCCAGGGATGCAAGGATTCTTTAATGTACACAAATAAATCAATGTGATATACCATATTAACAAATTGAAAGACAAAAACTTTATGATAATCTCAATAGATGCAGGAAAAGTCTTTGGAAAAATTCAGTACCCATTTATGATTAAAGCTCTTCAAAAATGGGCACAGAAAGGTGTCCACTTTCACCACTAATATTCAACATAGTTTTGGAAGTCCTAGCTACAGCAATTAGAGAAGGAAAAGAAATAAGAAGAATCCAGATCAGAAAAAAAAAGTAAAGCTCTCACTGTTTGCAGATGACATGACACTGTACATAGAAAACCCTAAAGATAGTATCAGAAAATTACTAGAACTCATCAGTGAATTTAGCAAAGTTGCAGGATACAAAACCAACTTGCATTTCTATATGCTAACTAAAAAATCAGAAAGAGAAATTAAGGAAATTCCATTCACCATTGCAACAAAAATAATTAAATATCTAGGAATAAACTTATCTAGGGAGACAAAAGAACTGTACACAGAAAATTATAAAACACTGATGAAAGAAATCAAAGACATAAACAGATGAAGAGATATTCCATGTTCCTGGGTAGGAAGAATCAATATTGTGAAAATCACTATACTACCAAATGTAATCTACAGATTTGATGTGATCCCTATCAAACTACCAATGGCATTCTTGACAGAACTAGAATAAAAAATTTCACAATTCATATGGAAACACAAAAGACCCCAAAAAGCCAAAGGAGTCCTGAGAAAGAAGAATGGAGCTGGAGGAATCAATCTTCCTGACTTCAGATTATACAACAAAGCTACAGTCATCAAGACAGTATGGTACTGGCATTAAAAACAGAAATATAGACCAATGGAACAAGACAGAATGCCCAGAAATAAACCCATGCACCTATGGGTACCTTATTTTTGACAAAGGAGGCAAAAATATACAATGGGGCAAAGACAGACTCTTCAATAAATTGTGCTGGGAAAACTAGACGGCTACATGTAAAAGAATGAAATTAGAATACTTCCTAACACCATACACAAGGATAAACTCAAAATGGATTAAAGACCTAAAGGTAAAACCAGAAACTATAAAACTCATAGAGGAAAACATACACAGAACACTCGATAACATAAATCAAAGCAAGATCCTCTATGATCCACCTCCTAAAGCAATGAAAATAAAAACAAAAGTAAACAAGTGGAACCTATTAAACTTAAAAGCTTTTGCACAGCAAAGGAAACTATAGGCAAGGTGAAAAGACAACCCTAAAAATGGAAGAAAATAATAGCAAATGAAACAACTGACAAAGGATTAATTTCCAAAATATACAAGCAGCTCATACAATTCAATACCAGAAAAATGAACAACCCAATCAAATAATGGGGAAAAAACCTAAACAGACATTTCTCCAAAGAAGACATACAGATGGCTAACTAACACATGAAAAGATACTCAACATCGCTCATTATTAGAGAAATGGAAATCAAAACTACAGTGAGATATCACCTCACACCAGTCAGAATGGCCGTCATCAAAAAGTCTACAAATAGTAAATGCTGGAGAGTGTGTGGAGAAAAAGGAACCCTCTTGCACTGTTGCTGGGAATGTAAATTGATACAGCCACTATGGGAGATTCTTTATAAAACTAGGAATAAAATCATCATATGACCCTGCAATCCCACTCCTAGGCATATACCCCAAAACTGAAAAAGACACATGTATCCCATTGTTCATTGCAGCGCTATTTACAATAGCTAGAACATGGAAGAAACCTAGATGTCCATCGATAGATGAATGGATAAAGAAGTTGTGGTACATATACACAGCGGAATATTATTCAGCCATAAAAAGGAAAACATTTGAGTCAGTTCTAATGACGTGGATGAACCTAGAGCCTATTATACAAAGTGAAGTCAGTCAGAAAGAGAAAGATAAATATCACATTCTAATGTATATATACGGAATCTAGATAACTGGTGCTGAAGAATTTACTTACAGGGCAGCAGTGGAGAAACAGACACCAAGAACAGACTTATGGACATGGGGAGAGGGGAGTGGAGGGTGAGATGTATTCAGAGAGTAACGTGGAAACTTACATTACATAAGTAAAACAGAGAGCCAATGGGAATTTGCCGTATGTCTCAGGAACCTCAAACAGGGACTCTGTATCAACCTAGGGGTGGGATGGGGAGGGATATGGGAGGGAGGGTCTAAAGTGGAGGAATATATGTATACCTGTGGCTGATTCATTTTGAGGTTTGACAGAAAACAATGAAATTCTGTAAACCAATTATCCTTCAGTTAAAAAATTAAAAAAAAAAAAAAGAGTTTTCCAATAAAGATAATTTTTAAAATTCCAGTTTGGCCTCTTGGGTATCTCCTGCCTTCTGAGACGGCCCACAATCTATGTACAGAGTGCATCTCCTCCATGAATAACCCATCTTTCATTGTACTGTGGCTACTCTTGAATTCTGTCCTACACAAATCCAAGAACTCACACTTGGAGGATGTCCCAGGTAATCAGAAGTGACTTCAGGTGTGACCATGCTCTCATGCCCCACATTCTCTTTCCTGCAACAGTTACATGGAAATGATAAACTGTGATGACTCATCCACTGTTCTTTTATGACAGGTGTACTTTTCTGTATGTATGCTGTTGTTCAGTTGCTCAGTCCTGTTGGACTCTGCGAGCCCATGGACTGTAGCACACCAGGCTTCCCCGTCCTTTACCAGCTCCCAGAGTTTGCTCAAACTCACATCCATTGAGTAGGTGATGCCATACAACCATGATCTTAGTTTTCTGAATGTTGCATTTTAAGCCAACTTTTTCACTCTCCTCTTTCACTTCCATAAAGAGGCTCTTTAGTTCTTCACTTTCTTAAGTAATTTTTTGAAAACTGTACTAAAAGTGAAAAAAATAATGTTTGGGTACAGAATGGTTCTAAGAGTACCAGTTGTTTACCCTGAGGTCACAGGTGGCTTCCTGAGAGCTGAGGTTCACAGCACTGCCCACCATCAGAGAGTATACCTACTGCATAACACCAGACCAGGATCAAACCTCAAAATTCGAAGTCCAGTTTCTACTCAGTGCATACCACTTTTGCAGCATTGTAAAGTTAAAAAATTTTAAGTCAAACCATTGAATCTCAGGGACTGTCTGATGAAACCAATCATGCTTATTATGTTCCAACTGGCTGATCCCTCTAAATGTTTCCCAAGTAATTTACACCTAGATGAAAGCCCATTTGGACATGAAGTATACCATCTAGCTGAAAATAATATCTGACTGACCTATTTCTCTAAGGTGGTTTCAAAGGACTGAGTATTTGTACCCCCTCCACACACACACAAATTCACACATTAAATTTCTAATCCCCAATGTGGTAGTATTAGGAGGTGGAGTCTTTGGGAAATAACTAGGTCATGAGGGTGGAGCCTTCATGAGCTGGATTAGTGTCCTAACACAAGGGACCTCAGAGAACACTCTTACCCTCTTTCTCCCATGGAAAATACAATAAGTCCGTTTTCTGAAACCCAGTCACACCTTGATCTGACTTCCAGACTCCAGAACTGACAAATTTCTGTTGTTTAAAATCCACCTAGTCTACGCTACTTAGTTACAACATCCCAAAGTGACTAATTCGATGGTATGCTGCTGCTAAGTCACTTCAGTCGCGTCTGACCCTGTGCGACCCCATAGACAGCAGGCCATCAGGCTCCCCCATCCCTGGGATTCTCTAGGCAAGAACACTGGAGTGGGTTGCCATTTCCTTCTCCAATGCATAAAAGTGAAAAGTCAAAGTGAAGTTGCTCAGTCGTGTCCAACTCTTAGCGACCCCATGGACTGCAGCCCACCAGGCTCCACCATTCATGGGATTTTCCAGGGAAGAGTACTGGAGTGAATTCGATGGTATAAACCCACCCATATTCTCAGGATGAATGAGACAATGTTAGTTACAAAATGAGATCTAGGGGTTTCTCTGGAGGTCCAGTGGTTAACACTCAGGTTCAGTCCCTGGTTAGGAAACTAAGATCCCACATGCTGTGCAGTAATTAAAGTAAAAGAAAAAAATTAAAGTTAAAAAAAAAAAAAAGTGAGCTCTAGCTCTTATTAAAAAAGAAAAGAAAAACCTAACAAACCTGTGAATGAAAACTCTAAAATAAACTCTCTGAGGCAGAGTTATCAGAAAAATTATTACCATGTAAATCACTTTCAAGGGGTGAAGAGGCAGCTGAATGCTCTACTAAATCGTATCGATTATCCAGGCCCACCTTAACCTACCTGCTCAAAGTGGAAAAGAACCACCAATTTTAAGAATGCGCCTGAGCCAGAGAGAGAACCTGATGAACACTAACTACCCTAGGGAAGAAATGAGAGCAGGATGACAACAAAACATAGAAAAAAGAAGCTGAGTACTAGAGGAAGGGCAATGCCTCCTGACAATTTTCTAACCATCACAATTTTCCCAGGCTCACAAAATTCATTTATACTTATAATCATAATTGTTACTTGTGGTAGCAACAATGAGGAGTATAGGAGGTTAAATCTCTGCAGACCCTGATGGTGAGAGTGGAATATGCACAAGGGCTATCAAGTGAGTGCACAAAAAATGAGTACATGACCATGAAGTAGACAAGGAGCAAGACTGCCAGTGGGGCCCTCTTCACAGCAGAACACTGAACTTTCCTAAGTCCATCTAAACCAGATTAATTAGTCAAAAAAATTTTTTTAAGGCTGGAAAAACTTCCAGGAACAAAATATCACCCCAAGATGACAACAGAAACAGCTAAAATTACCTAGAGAAAAAATTCAGTTAGCCAGCTTCTTCAACTCTCTACCTGGTACTGTGAAGGTAAGTGTTTTGATTTTTTTTTTAATCTGTTATATTCAGGATTTCTAAGAATCTGCAAGATGGAATGTACTTGGGAGAAAATCCCCAATTTCTGCATGTCCTGTCCTGTGAAAGCTGTTCTTCCAGACGATCTTTTCGACAACATCTTTTGTTTGTTAAACAAAAAGTCTGGGAAGCTAGACACCAAGTTTCCCTCTGGGTCAGGGGAGAGATTTGCTTCCTAACCAGAATGATAAAGATATCTCTCTCCAGAGCAAAGGATGGAAGGTTTGCTAGATCCCCCATTAAAAGATGGGAAGTTTCCTAAACTCTGGGATCCTCAACTGTGACACAGCCCTACTGAGCTGAGCACACAGCATCCACCAGAACCCAACTCTGCATCACCCCATTGGATGTAAAGAGGAAAGACAGCCCACTCAAACCTGCAGATCATACTGTCTGCAGTATCTGGAGTAATAAACTACCTAAACCCATTTGGGCTTCCTGTCTCCTTCCAGAACAATCTATGGAAGTGTGCCAAGCAGCTGGGGCAATCTAGCAGCTGCCACTACACCGTTGTCTAGAAACCATTTAACTGCTTGACATACAGAAGCCTGTATGACTGAAGCTGTAATAGCTTTGGATGTGGCTTCTATGAAAGGCAATACAGTTCTGATTCTCTTGGTTCTCGAACAGAATAGCCCTAAGCACCCCAGAGGTGACTTAATAGTTTGCCAGGAAAAACATAATAGTACCATCCTGAAGTAACTCATATCCAACAACTTAGAGTACACAAAAGAGACAATTATATTTTTAAAATTAAAAAAAAAAAAAAAACCTAATAGATAATGTGATAGAAAGCAAAGTCTGCAGAATGTTTTAATACAACACATAAGATCTCAAAGACAATCTGAACAGTCAGGTGGCTTCATGCTGCACCTACAGATCCCTGGAGGTATGTATTCATTCTCCTGCCTCTGTATGAAAAGCAGAGATACAATAATAGTTAATCAAAAGAAACAGCTAAGAAGTCAATTCTTTATTTGAATATTGGTACAACTGTCAGCTGCATTACTGGGGGCAAATTATTTCAACTCTCTTAAGTTCATCTATAAAATAAAGTTGTATTGCATTGTTCTTATGCTTAAATGAGGTAATATATATACAAAACAGTAAGTATTTAATAAATGGCAGTCACAGTCATAGTTATTGGTTTGTTAAATTTATGTGGAAACACAAACAAAATGTAAATATTAGTGTCTGTTTTAAACAAATTTAAACAACTATGTTTTTAAAATAATTTTCAAATTTCTTCTTCCAAGTTCAAAACTACCAGTAGTGGCTGCCCAATGAAAAGTCTGAGTTTTCTTTAGATTAATAAAGGAAGGAGAAAAAAAAAGTCTGTATTTGAATTGATGTATTGATAGCTTTATATGTTATAAATATAGGTGACAGATTTCAAATCAGAGAGTACAATCTTTTAACCAATTTCCATTGAGCATCATTGTCTCATCACTCAGAGGTGTGTGTGTGTGTGTGTGTGTGTGTGTGTGTGAAATACTGTTTTAACACTAGGAAAAGACTAAAACATGTGCTACCATGTTTTGTGAAATAAGTTACAGGGAAGACGTATAATGTGCAAATTCAGAGTTACATCGTACTGAGAAAATTACCAACTTTACAATGTCATTGACAAGCTATAAACAATAAATGAGTAATGATAATGTGAGTGTATTTTTACCTCTATGGGCCTTTTCAAGAAAAAATTTCCACCAGTATTTTGTACATACAATTTAAAGTTCATTATTTATAAATGCATGGATACAAATTAACTTCTATGGACTCTGTTGCAGAGGGAGAGGGTGGGAAGATTTTGGAGAATGGCATAGAAACATGTATAATATCATGTATGAAACAAGTTGCCAGTCCAGGTTCGATGCAGGATACTGGATGCTTGGGGCTAGTACACTGGGACAACCCAGAGGGATGGTATGGGGAGGGAGGAGAGAGGAGGGTTCAGGATGGGGAATACATGTATACCTGTGGCGGATTCAATTTGATATTTGGCAAAACTAACACAATATGTAAAGTTTAAAAATAAAATTAAAAAATAAATAAAAATTAAAAAATTATTAATGACATCAAAAAAAAAAGAAGAAAAAGACAAACAGTAGGGTAAAATTTTAAATTTGAGTTTAAAAATTAGAGAAATAAGCAGCACTAAAGGAACCAGCGCAACACACAAAACTCTTGTGCAGCACAAAATGGATAATGAATCATACACAAGAGTGTAAACATAGCTTAAACACAGACAGAAAGAACTTTTTGATCAAAATTCCCATAAAATAATTCTAATCAATGAAAATGTAGTAAACATTAACTGTGTATCCAGTTTAAAACCCTTCTCTCCTGTTTGAGAGAGTGACCGTATGCCCTAGTTAGCCCACGGACAGTCCCAGTCTACTTCTGCTATCTCACCAAAATTATCAATTGCACCTTTTTTCACTCTCAAGCATTATGGTTTGGACAGCAAATTATATGATCATCCAACTTCTAAGTACCTGGTTCCTCTGGCCACAAGTGACTATCTTTGCCCTGGTCCAGATGTCAGGATAATAACACAGACATTCTAAGGGAGGTAAACATAACATTATGCATATGTATAATGTTACTTCATTACCATTAGGCTATAATTTATCTCAAATTCATACAGTAAAACTTCCTCTGATTCTCACCTCAATTAGTCTTAAACAGCACATATTTTATAGAAAAACAAATTGCCCATACATTTTCCAACAGGTACCAAGAAAAACTATATAAAGAAGGTATTCTCACCTAAAAGAATTAATCACTAACAGAACTAAGCCGCTTACCCATCACACAGTACTTGTGTGAAATACAGAAGCATCCAGGACAAAAGTAGCTCAGCAACTTTAAGGGCAGACTCCCACCTCACATATTCCTCATCACATACAATAGCAATAAAAGAAATCAACAAATTGAAGTTTTATTTCTAGTTCTCAGTATCTGCACATCCAATATGCAAGTAGTCATACAGTACTCTTTAAAAACGATTTACCAAAATAACCTGTGCTGCCTAAAACAGGTCTATTGAAAATAACTACTGAACACATGGTTACATCTTTCTGAACGACTAAAGAAAGTAGTCAGCCAGAGAGCCTTACCAGAAAACCATGAGGTTAAAGTCTGGAACAGAACGGAAGAAAAAGAAAGGATAAGGTAATCTTCATTTATTGAAAACTGGGGAAAAAGTGTAAAAATATGTGACAAAAGTTTTACCCAAATTCACAAATTGGAATTTATGCATATATTTTAAACTTTGTCATCTTCTTAATGAAGGCTGAAATTATGCATGGCTTTCATATTTACAAAACTGACTTTTATTAAAACTGACATAAGGGCAGGGACTTCCTTGGCAGTCAGCTGGTTAACACTCTGTGCTTCCAATGCAGGGGGCATGGATTTGATCTCAGATCCCACATGCTGCACAACTCAACCAAAGGAAAATGAACTTTAAAAAAAGTGACATAAGCCTAATTCAGTCTAGCTTGGGCAAAAAGGGGCTGTGTAAGCACACATAACAAAGAAGGATGGAGATAACTCCAGTTTCAGGCATGGCTACATCCAAGAACTTGACTGTATCGTCAGTACTCCCTCCAGCCACAGAAGGGTGACAATTTTATGTGTTATGTTTATTTCTGTATTGGTGGCATCTAGAACAAAGACTGGCACTGAGTTAGCATTTTAGTATTTACTCAATCTGTGAAAATCTCTTTGTTTATCTGCTTAGCTTCTGTACATCAGAGTTCTTCATGCCAGAAGTGACAGACAACCTAAAATCCATCCTTGCGACTTGATATACCAATCAGCAAAACAACCTACTAGCTCCATCTAGAAAATCTCAGTCAATGGCTCTAGGGCACCTGCCCAACACCGTGCCAAATATGACAAATGAGTTAGTGGTATGACTATGGTAGCCTGGTAACATATGTACCTCAGTGGTCCTTAAAGAGGGAATCAAGATGAAAACAAAGAGAAGGAAAGAAGTGACAGTTGGCAGAAGACGAAAGTTAAAGTCACTACATCTTCTTTACTAGGTCCTTCCTTACCAGCAATCCAAACACAAGCAAACCCTCCATTTCAGCAACTTCACAGCAGTTTTCTGTCCTGAATATGCCACAGGGGCTTCTTCCTACCTAACTACTCAATATGTGCACACAAAAATACCAAGGTACATCATAAAGCAAAAGCAATCAAGATTGCTGGGAGATATATTAATAACCTCAGATATGCAGATGACACCACCCTTATGGCAGAAAGTGAAGAGGAACTCAAAAGCCTCTTGATGAAAGTGAAAGTGGAGAGTGAAAAAGTTGGCTTAAAGCTCAACGTTAAGAAAACGAAGATCATGGCATCCGGTCCCATCACTTCATGGGAAATAGATGGGGAAACAGAGGAAACAGTGTCAGACTTTATTTCTTTGGGCTCCAAAATCACTGCAGATGGTGACTGCAGCCATGAAATTAAAAGACGCTTACTCCTTGGAAGGAAAGTTATGACCAACCTAGATAGCACATTCAAAAGCAGAGACATTACTTTGCCAACAAAGGTCCATCTAGTCAAGGCTATGGTTTTTCCTGTGGTCATGTGTGGATGTGAGAGTTGGACTGTGAAGAAAGCTGAGTGCTGAAGAATTGATGCTTTGGAACTGTGGTGTTGGAGAAGACTCTTGAGAGTCCCTTGGACTGCAAGGAGATCCAACCAGTCCATTCTGAAGGAGATCAGCCCTGGGATTTCTTTGGAAAGAATGATGCTAAAGCTGAAACTCCAGTACTTTGGCCACCTCATGCGAAGAGTTGACTCACTGGAAAAGACTGATGCTGGGAGGGACTGGGGGCAGGAGAAGGGGATGACAGAGTACGAGATGGCTGGATGGCATCACTGACTCATTGGACCTGAGTCTGAGTGAACTCCGGGAGTTGGTGATGGACAGGGAGGCCTGGCGTGCTGCGATTCATGCGGTCGCAAAGAGTCGGACATGACTGAGCGACTGAACCGAAGGTATATTCACTGATGAATCAACCATTTATAAATGTAATCCCTATGCAGACATCTTTCCTGATTTCAACCAAGCATTGATCCCAACACACCATGTCACATTACTTTTTGGCCATTATTATACTTGACTGCAATCTTATAAACGTCAAAGGATTTCATTAAGTTAATTTTTAAAACTGATGCAGCAGAACTACTCAAATTATATGCAAAACCACTAACAAATGAGTATCTGTCAGAATTATAATGATTAACATATGAAAAGAGAAGGCCAACTAGGAGGATGACATTAGGTACTTCAAACACCCTTGAGAAAAGTGGTAAACATGAAAATATTTT
>NW_011494677.1:12895381-12896940 GCF_000754665.1 Bison bison bison | reverse complement strand
CCTCCGGAATCATGCTCCAAATGTCAAGCATTAACTGAAGATGTCTGACTACGCTATCGTGTAATTTTATTGAGAAAAATCACACCAAAAAATATGAGAACTTATTCATTCATTGTTCATTCTAACAGATAATGATTAATTTCAATTTAAGAGCTAAATGTTAAGCATATGATCAAATGAATACATTTTTAGTTTTAATTTTAGATAATTACACATCTATAAAATATTGTTAATCCTTAACTAGATTTGTAAGATAGCCTCTTTCAGTTCAGTTCAGTCGCTCAAGCTTGTCTGACTCTGCGACACCTGGACTACAGCACGCCAGGCCTACCTGTCCATCACCAACTCCTGGAGCTTGCTCAAACTCACAACTTGGTGATGCCATCCAATCAGCTAATCCTCTGTCATCCCCTTCTCTTCCTGCCTTCAATCTTTCCCAGCATCAGGGTCTTTTCCAATGAGTCAGTGCTTCACATCAGGTGGCCAAAGGATTGGAGTTTCAGATTCAGCTTCAGTCCTTCCATTGAATATTCAGGACTGATTTCCTTTATTTATTTTTTTTTTAGGACTGATTTCCTTTAGGATTGACTCGTTGGATCTCCTTGCAGTCCAAGGGACTCTCAAGAGTATTCTCCAACACCACAGTTAAAAAGCATAAATTCTTCAGCGCTCAGCTTTCTTTATGGTCCAACCCTCACATCTATACATGACTACTGAAGAACCACCATAGTTTTGACTAGATGTTGGCAAAGTACTGTCTCTGCTTTTTAATATGCTGTCTAGGTTGCTCATAGCTTTTCTTCCAAGGAGCAAGCATCTTTTAATTTCATGGCTGCAATCACCATCTGCAGTGATTTTGGAGCCCAAAACAATAAAGCCACTCACTGTTTCCATTGTTTCCCCATCTATTTGCCATGAAGTGATGGGACTGGATACAATGATCTTAGTTCTTTGAATGTTGAGTTTTAAGCCAAATTTTTCACTCTCCTGTTTCACTTTCATCAAGAGGCTCTTTAGTTCCTCTTTACTTTCTTCCATAAGGGTGAGTAGCCTCTTCCAATTACTATTTAATTTCAGTTTAGAGGTCTTGTGTACCTAAAAATGCTTGCTACTGCTCAGAGCTTGCTACCACTGAAACACCTGCTTAAGTGAGCACCTAATCTGAGAAAGATACTCAACTAAGTTCTATGGGAGATTTGAGGATGACTAATATAAAGGACATTATGCTAATATTTGAAACAAGATTTTAAAAATGGGCTGTATGAGAAATCAATGGTGGTAACCAAAGAAACACTAAGTAAGGGAATATTTTTTTAATAAAAAAATATTTTTAACTGAAAAATATTAACTTTTTTGAAAATAAAGGTTCCCCGACTGCCCTGAAGTATTTTCAATTCTTTCATTAAGAGGAATGATAAGATGTGAAAGCTTAAAGGCATCTTGCATCTAGCTTAACTATGTATTTTTTTAACTAACAAAATTTTGTGACCCAAAAAGTCATAGGGACTTAATCAAAACAACAGAGTCAAGAGTTTAAAGAGCTATGAATGGGCTTGGTG
>NW_011494677.1:12887278-12895281 GCF_000754665.1 Bison bison bison | reverse complement strand
GAACCTTTGCTATAGATTTCCAGTGGCCACACCACTGTCTTAGCCAAGAGCACCTTCAATACAAATATAAATCTATTAATCCCATTTTTCTTATTACAAATTTTGTTTTGTGTTCTCTATTGATCTTCATTTAGAAATGGCAACTAGGAGATGCTTCTATTGACAGATACACAAACCATATATAAAACCACATTCATTTCACATGCTAGTATGATTATGTTCAAAATTTTTCAAGCTAGGCTTCCATAGTACATGAACTGAGAACTTCCAGATGTACAAGCTGGATTTAGAAAAGGCAGAGGAACCAGAGATCAAATTGCCAACATCTGCTGGATCACAGAAAAAGCAAGGGAATTCCAAAAAAAATCTGCTTCATTAACTACGTTAAAGCCTTTGACTGTGTGGATCACAACAAACCGTGGAAAATTCTTAAAGAGATGGGAATACCAGACAACCTGACCTGCCTCCTGAGAAATCTGTGTGCATGACAAGAAGCAACAGTTAGAAAGGAACATGGAACAACAGAGTGGTTCAAAACTGGGTAAAGAGTATGTCAAGGCTGTATACTGTCACCATGTTTATTTAACTTCTCTGCAGAGTACATTATGAGAAATGCCAGGCTGGATGAAGCACAAGTTGGAGTCAAGATTGCCGGGAGAAATATTAATAACCTCAGATATGCAGATGATACCACCCTTATGGCAGAAAGCAAAGAAGAACTAAAGAGCCTTTTGATGAAGGTGAAAGAGGAGACTGAAAAAGCTGGCTTAAAACTCAACATTCAAAAAACGAAGATCATGGCATCTAGTCCCATCACTTCATGCCAAATAGATGGGGAGAAATTGGCAACAGTGACAAGTTTTATTTTCTTGGGTTCCAAAATCACTGTGGATAGTGACTGCAGCCATGAAATTAAAAGATGCCCGCTCCTTGGCAGAAAAGTTACGACAAACCTAGATAGCACATAAAAAGCAGAGACATCACTTTGCCAACAAAGGTCCGTAGAGTCACAACTATGGTTTTTCCAGTAGTCATGTACGGATATAAAAGCTGGACCATAAGGAAGGCTGAGCACTGAAGAATTGATGCTTTTGAACTGTGGTGTTGAAGAAGACTCGAGAGGCCCTTGGACAGCCCCGAGATCAAACCAGTCAATCCTAAAGAAAATCAACTCTAAATATTCAATGGAAGGACTAATGCTGAAGCTGAAGCTCCAATACTTTGGTCACTTGATGTGAACAGCCACCCACTGGAAAAGACTCTGATGCTGGGAAAGACTGAGGACAGGGGGAAAGGTGGGTGACAGAGGATTGGGTAGCATCACTGACTCAACGGACATGAGTCTGAGCAAACTCCAGGAGACAGTGAAGGACCGGGAAACCCGGCGTGCTGCAGTCCCTGGGTCACAAAGAGTTGGACATGACTTAGAGACTGAACAACAACAAAAATATAAAACAGATACGCAACAAGGATTTACTGGATGACACACGGGACAATACTTCGTATCCTGTACTATCTCTAGTGGAAAACATTCTGAAAAAAATGTACTTCTTAACTGAATCACTCTGCTGTACATCTGAAACTGACACAATACTGTAATTCAACTATACTTCTTGACTATGTGTTTTCTGTGAGGAGAAGTAAATAGTACACATGCCTGCTGTGAGGCCAGTGCTTAGTCACTCAGTCATGTCCAAGTCTTTGTGATCCCATGGACTGTAGCCCACCAAACTCCTCGGTCCATGGGGATTCTCCAGGCAAGAATACTGGAGTGGGTTGCCATGCCCTCCTCCAGGGGATATTCCCAACCCAGGCTTTGAACTCAGGTCTCCCACATTGCAGGTGGATTCTTTACCGACTGAGCCACCAGGGAAGCTTGGGGAAAAGTCATGAACTGAGAGCAAGAAGATCATGTTTGTGGCCCATGATTTTCCCTTGCCAGCTTTGTTACCTTGGTACCAAAATTCCTGAACTAACATATGTTCTCTCATCTTACAGTGGTAACAATACCACCTGTTCAAAATAATCCTATGAAGAATAAATGATATGATGCCTTTAAAGCTGTGTTCCTCAAGAAAAAACAGCCACTGAGATTTGCTTCTGAGCTCCCGAAGCACACTTTAAATCTGATGGTGAAACTGCTGCACCCCACATGAGAGTGTATTATCAAAGAACAGCTACTGAGTCCTATGCTTTAGTCCAGACATTACAAGAAGTACATTACATGAGGACACTGTCCAAATATGCAAGTAGCCCCCTCACCCAAAAGTGAAGAGAAGAAACTGAGCATATATACCAATGAGTTCCTTCAGATGCTGAGACAGTAACTTTTTGATAAATGACAGACACAAATGTTTGAAGTCTGCTGTCCTTGCATGATACATTCTTACATAGAAAAATGTTCTACTGTAAATCAAGTGTGTTTAAACACAAAGAAAGAGATGGGACTTGTTTCATATTTAGTTTTCAACAACAACAAACACCTCTATTATTAAAGAGTAAACTAGGCTGTAGACTATAGTGTGAAATGGAGCCCCAGTTTGAGTGACTCACATCCATATAACAATGCAGTGCAGAATTCAGGGCAGCAGGGGGCCTCTCCTCCACACAGTCATGACCACGCAGACTGATGGCTGCTCTGCCATATCAACACATTTTACATTGTGTTTCCCAGATCACTCTTTACATACCCAGTAACACAGAAAGAGCTTTGGATCAATCAGGGTTCAGTCAGAAAAAAAAATACGCTCCATGTCCTCCACATATAAAGGGATTTAACACAGGAATTAAAAGCAGCTTAGAATGTCATTGAGAAGTGCATAAGAAATTACAGTTAAGACAAACAGCCACCAACAAACTCAGAACATGGGGTTCTCAAGAGCTCATCTGGAAGCTCTTAAAACTTCTTGGAGGCTTCCACCAAGTATCTTGGTCTGTAAGAGCTAAGTGACCAGTGACGGGCTAAACAATGTGCTCCCCTCCCACCCCTGTAAGATGTTCACATCCTAAGTCCCAGAAACTTGAAGCATGTAGTAAATGGAACTGAGCAGATGTGATTTAGGATCTTGAAATAAACAAGGTCCCACTGTATAGCAAGGGAACTATATTCAATGTCCTGAGATAAATCATAATGGAAGAGAATATAATAATGTGTATGTATACACGTGTGTATATTACATACATGTGTATATATTTAACAGAATCACTCTGCTCTACAGCAGAAATTAACACAACATTGTAAATCAACTACACTTCAATTATTCAAAAAAAAAATCTTGAAATGCAGAGATATCCTACATTAGCTGAGTGGGTCCAATATAATCATTAGGGTTTTATGAGGAGGAGGCAAGAGTATCACTTAGTATAAGATGTGAAGATGCAAGCATGAGGTTGGAGTGATGCAACCAGAGAATCATTAAGTATTCAAACCGCCTTCATAAGTTGAAAAACACAAGGAAATTGATTTCCCCCTCAGCTTCCCAAAGGAACACAGTTCTTACCACACCCTGACTTGAGTCCAATGAGACTGATTTTGGATTTCTGATCTCTAAAACTCTAAGATAATAAAATAAGCCAATAAGTTTGTGATAATTTGATACAGTAAAATAGGAAATGAACACACGCAGTCATCCTGGACTTTCCAGGACAATACTTCAAACCTTACATTTGTCCTCGAACCTGCCTCAATTACTTCTGAAGAACAGTGGTCTCGCCCCCATTTACCTTCCAAATCTGAGAGGAAAACTAACACAGACTCTCAAAGGAAGCTTGTGATACAATCCTGATGAGTCTTCCAAACAGGGTAGTGGATGACCAGCACAAGCTGAAGGGCCATCTTTATGGGTAGGCTAGAGATGGTACCTATCACTTCCATTCACTTTCCATTAATCATGACTTGGTCACATGGCCCTAAATAAATGTAGAGGAGGCTGGGAAATGCAGTCCAGCTTGAGTCTATGAAGAAGAAAAAACTGATATGGTAAACAGCTCTGGCATACCGAAGAATTTTTTTTAATGTAATAAAATCTGATAAAAATATGAAAGCCACAGCAGGAAACAAAGATGAGAAGTAGTTGTAAATTACTGAGCAATCTGTATTGCTCAGATACATGCACAAATAAGAGCTGCTATCACAGAGACATACATATCTTTACAGTATAATACCATATAAACTGTCAACTTTATTAAGGCATTATCTTGAAATCCTACACTCATGAGACTTAGTAATAATAAAGTAGACATGGATTATTCCATAGTTTACTTTTTGATAATACCATTTGGCAGCTAATATGAATATTTCAAATGAGATGAGAAATCACTTTTTTATTTTTTATTTTAGATGACAGAGAAATGTTAATTCGAAAAACAATATGGCTATCCTAACTCAGGTTATTTCCCCAGTGTGCTCTATAATATTAATAAGTGCAATTTAGAAATGCAGGGTCCCTTGCTATGAGGCTTACCAAGATACATAAAGTATCAGTCATAAAAATGGAAAAAAATCTGAACTTAACTTTTCTATTTTGAGATCACAAGTAAGTAGAGAAATGATAATTATCCTATAATGGGGTGGGTGGGAGGGAAACATTTCTATACAGCACTGAATGGGAAGAAATTTTATTTTTAAAATATACTCCACTAAACAATTATATCAGATTGAAAATTTCTTTTGAATTTTAATGTTTAATTTTAATTGTAAGTTTCCCAAATGAAAAAGAAAATAAAATGTCTGTTACTCTTTAAACTTATTTACCAGTTTAACTGGCATCCTGAGGTTGCAAGATACATGATCTGTTTAAAATAATTCTCATCATTTCCAAATACTTATTTCTGTAAATAACTATTCTCTCCGTACTGTGCAATTTCCGAACTGAGCTTTAAAATCACTAGGAGGATGGTTTCACTCCTTCCTCAGAGGTTTCAGCTTGTTCCTGTTCTTCCCACCAAACAGCCCCCACCACTGCATGAGGTCAAATCCTTTTAACAAGGATGGATACATGCACACACACACACACATGCATGTTCATCTTCTTGCACTCCTGCTCATCTGACTGAACTGATACTTCAATTTTATTATCACTTCAAGTTTATCACTTCAACTTTATAGCCTTACTAAACATATTTTATTAAATAATGTTGTTCTATACATTATCATAACTGTCTATGTTGAGTTTGTAAGCCACCACTTTAAAGCACAGGAAACTCTACAAGTGCAAGCTCACCTAGTTTAGTAGGCAGAATTCTAAAATAATCCCCAGAGACCCATAACCTTATATAATTCCCTCCCCATGAGTATGGACAAGACTTGTGAATGTGATGGACTAGCACTTCTGTAATTATGTTACCTTATACAGCAAACATGTGCTGATGTAAAGTCAGTTAATTCTGAGTTACTCACAAGGGAGATTATACTAAGTGGTCCTGACCAAATTAGATGAGCACTGTAGAAGAAAGTGAAGAGTCAGAGGCGAGCCTACTGGCCTGGAAGAAAGCAAACGGCCATGTTTTAAACTGCCCATGGAGACAGCCACATGGCTAAGAACCAGAGGGTGACCTCCAACAGTGGAGAGAACACAGCCAGCAAGAAAATACACAACCAGGTTCTACAACTCCAGGAACTGAAATCTACCAACAACTTGAGTGAGTTAAGAAGAGGCTCTAGAACAGCCTGGCCACACCTGAACGTCAGCCTGGCAGCCTCTCAGCAGAGAATCCAGATCTCTCACCTGTAGAAACTATGAGAGGAGAAAAAAAAAATGGGTATTATTTTTAGTCACTAAATCTGTGGTCATCTGCTATGCATCAATAGAAAACTAATACAGTCACAAACCACCTTTGTATTTACAGCCTATTTCTGAATGCTCCTAGGGACTATTCATCTTAAGAGGAAGAGATAAGTGTGATGGAAAGATACACTGCAAAGCAGCTCTATTATTACAGCACACTTGCTAAGATTATTTCAGTAATAGGACAGGACACATTATATACAAACTACAAATGATAACGTCTCAGAAGAAAACCATGAGAAAACAGTGGTTGGTATATCATCACATGACTCAACCCCCCGTGATAATTCTGTAACGACACCCTGCTTATAACAAAATGCTGGAGATGGTTTTTATCTCCAAAATCTCTGAAGACAGAGACTCCTGCTTAGTTGTCATTGCGGCTGTTTTTCCATTTCTTTCTTAGGTCTGAAAGCTGACTTAAAATCAATTCTTACCTCTTTTTATTAATCGTTCTGATCATCTATGTCCAGAAATCAATTATTATTGATGCATTTTAAATCAGAGACCAATGAATGATTATGCATTCATATTGGCTTATATCTCATAAAGTGATCCAGAGCTGAAACAGTCTGTAAGAAATTTAGCTAGATTTAATACTGTTACACAAAATGCTGCAATTTGTAAAAGATCAAATGTTACCAAATTTCTACAAGATCATTTAGCAGAAGCAATATTCCATATATCCATGAAATACTGCAGACATGAAAAAATTTATCTGATACATAAAAATGCTGTAACATCAGGAAATTGGTGTGAGACCTTGGAAGTATGATATGGAGGAAATGAAGGTTACTGTTAACTGCCTAACAATTTCTCATTTTAAAACTGCAATACTGCCACCTAATCAAAGAAAAAGCTTATATAAAATGTTCAAGATCACAACTGATTCCTTACAGTTTTTGTATCTACAGTGAGTATTCCCCTAATCTCTTAGCTAGAACGTCTCGAGCTACTAAAATGAAAACCTTTCACTGTCCTTAACTTTACGACCCCATGGACTGTAGCCTGCCAGGCTCTTCGGTCCTTGGGGATTCTGCAGGCAAGAATACTGAAATGGGTTGCCATGCCCTCCTCCAGGGGGGAGAAGGATCTTCGCAACCCATGGCTCAAACTCAGGTCTCCCTTATTTCAGGCAGATTCCTTACCGTCTGAGCCACCAGGGAAACTGTGTGCTCACAGAAAAACCCCTGCTCTTGTATGAATCAGACCTTCAAAATCTTAAGTTCTCCATCTCGTTCAGTCAGTGTCATCTACGGAACTTAGTCACTACCCTTCATCTTTCTTTTACTCTGAGTATTGAGTAAAGTCCACATAAACAATCTTACCTCCTAGGTAAGATTTCAGCTCTTTATCCTCATCACTTCCAATAACTAACCGCAACTCCAGCCCTTACGAGCAGGGTCTTATCTGGTACTGTTTCACCTCTGCAATGATAAACTGATATAACCCAATAATGACAAAAACCAGCTCTCCCAGTTCCCTCACTCTGGTTTCCCCTCAACATTCTGACCCTCCACTATCACTGGGGCCTTGCTTCTTTCCCCTCTCAGCACAGACAGTCTTTTATCTTCCAAGTCACTCACCCCACAGCATGTCTGTTAACTCCCCTTGCCACTCTTTCCATCTCCCACCTGAAACCTCCAACCCTGAAGCAATCCAAATGCCTACACTTCTTGTCCCTGCAGTTTCCCTTCTGGGTCAGCTAGAGGAAAAGAAAATCAAATAAGGATTATACAAAACTCATGATTCTCAAATTATCTGACCCTTCCTGTGATTTAACAATGCTTTTTTGTTTTCCTATTCAGTGTAAAGTGGGGGGTAATTGTGGCAAATTACCTGATGCCTGTTCTGGCTACTTAAGACTAGTCACTGTCCTAGACAACTTACTCCTCCTTTTCAGGTCACCTTCCATTTCACAGAGGAAACAGTCTCGGCCACCAAAGGAACAAATGTGCCTGCAACTGTACCCGTTCTTCTACCCCCTTCTCTCATCAAAAGGTAAGAGAGGTCAATACTCCTTGTAACAATCCAAACAGCTTGTATTACAGAGCACTACAGGCTCCAATCTCAGCATTTAAAAAATACAGGTGGATTTCGCCAACTCATGGGCTGGCAGGGAGACTGTGCTCACCCTCTTCACATGAGGACCCAGATGATAAGAGTATCCACCGCGTCAAACATTCAGTGCCCTGCCAGAAGGAAAAAGACAATGGT
>NW_011494677.1:12877994-12887178 GCF_000754665.1 Bison bison bison | reverse complement strand
CATGTAGTGACTCTCGGAGCCTCTGCCTGTCACGGACACACAACACCTCTGCTCACATCTCATGAGCCGAAGTCAGTCACGTGGCCAAGCCCGAGTTCACAGGAGTGGGAAACTGCAATCCTATCACGGGCATGAAGAAAACCCAACACTATCTGCAGCTCTGAGAGCTGTCACAGTGCCGTATGAAGCTAACCCCACCCGAGTCTCCAGCTCCCACTCCCCTCTCACCACCTAGCTCTGCTTGGGTTACCTTCTCTCTTCACCTGTCAACCTCTTCTCCAGCTCCCACCCACTTAACTCTCCATCCTTCCCCAGTGGAAGTGCCTGATAAGAGGCGCTGGCTGTCTCCGCTTCCTCTTGAACCACTCAGGTATTCACTCACTCCCTTCCAGCTGCCAGCCCAGCACTGCAGTCAAAGGGCTCTGGCCAAATCCAAAAGACTCTTACTAGTTTTTGTTTAGCCTGTTGCCATTCGCCTCCGCTGACCTCTCTTTTGCTGGAACATTCTTCTTCTGTGCCATCCCCTCTGCGGGGTTTCTTCCTAGCTCTCCGGTGGCGCAGCCTTGGTCTCTTCTGCAAGCCTGTCCTCTGGAGGACAGTGACACACCGGTATCCCTGAGGGTCTGCCTCTGCTCTCTGTTTTCACCCTATGTACTCTGGCAGGGTGATTTTTAACCACCACCAAAAGTTCAGTTCCCACTGATGCTAATGATTTCCAAAGCCACTTCACGTCAGCCCAAATCACAGGTCTGTACTCGTGTATTCTACCACCTCTCAGACACCTCCGTTTAGATTCCGCCCATGTATGGCACACAGTCTTAGAAGGGAACATATCTTCCTTCCAAAATCTCACCTTTCTCTTGTTTCCCATTTCAGTAAATAGAATTTCTGTTTTACCAAGCAATGGACTCCTTATTCTTGCCTTTCTCTTCATCCCACAAGCAATCGATCACCAACAGCTGCCAAGTCTGGCTCACAGAGTTCAAAAGTCCAGTGACCATTCTGTATTCTCACGGCCACAACCTGTAAAGAGTCATCATCAACTCTCATGTCCATTCCTGCCAGAGCCTCTTGAGCACACTGCTGCTGTTCCTCCAATTTCACATTCCCACCTAAGCTGATTGCCACAGCATTGCCAGAGCAATACTCCTAAATGTGAGCCTCCTCCTCACCTCCAAGAGAAAACCTTTCAACTCCCCCCACTGACTTCAAGGTCAACGCTCACAGGGACCCTTGGGATTTGACTCCAGCTTCCAGCCTCAAGCCCTGTCACCCCGCCCACCCTGTGCATTCTAAGCCAAGCCATGTCGACCTACTTTGAGTTCCCTGAATTTGCTGTGCTTTTTCATACTTCTGGACCTTCACAGTACTAGTTCTTCTTCTTAGAACACTCCTTCCTTCGTTAAATCATTTCCTATGTGTACCTTCCATCCTAAAGGAAATCAACCCTGAATATCCACTGGAAGGACTGAAGCTGAAGCTCCAGTACTTTGGCCACCTGATGCAAAGTGCCAACTTACTGGAAAAGACCGTGATGCTGGGACAGAATGAGGGCAAAAGGAGAAGGGAGCAGCAGAGGATGAGACGGTTGGACAGCATTATCAACTCAATGCATATGACTCTGAGCAAACGCAGGGAGACTGTGGAGGACAGGAGAGCCTGGTGTGCTGCAGTCCGTGGGGTCACAAAGACTTGGACATGACTTAGTGACTGAACAACAACAAATGTGTACCTTGGGTTTTCAGCTGACCCCAGTGTGCTAACCGAACACCATGGCACCCATCCGTTTCCAGTTTATTCATTTCTCACACCACATTATAAATAACTGTTTTCCTGTCTGAATCTCTTTCTAGGCTAGGAGCAATAGAAAATATCAGAACAGTGGCTGTCTTATTCGCTATTTTACCTCCAAAAGACAGCATGATATCTGACATGCAGTATTCATCAACAGATGATTGTTGAAAAAAAGGAACAATAGATCGCATTTTACAGAAATGTCAGTGACATGGCCCTTAACTCAGTAATGTGTGCCATCTTTTAGGGAGATGACACTCAAACTTATTTGCTATCCCTTACTTCAATTATATCTATTTAAAATAATCCCAAAGGACACAATGTGAAAAAAAATACACTATTTAAGAAATCAATAACCAGAAGAACAATCACAAAATTTAAAAGACTCCTCCACTTAGGACTTCTGTTATGATTATGATTACTTATAGACAAGTAAGACTAGGAACTCCCTACAATAAAGAAGTTTAGATTTTGGTAAGATATGAATAAAATAATACAGAAAAGCTCCCTGAGATCATCTACTATGACATGAAGGAATCCTGTGAAAATGCAAAAACAAAAAAAATGGGCTGTAATCTATGTAAAAATGCCACAGAGCTAACCTAACTTTACAAAGGAAAACACCACTGTTTCCTTCACCAATTCCTTTTTAGATAATGAAGTATGTTCTTTCTGTTCTGCTAACATATATCTCGAACCCTAGAGACTGGTGCTAATGATGGTACTCAGAAAACTGACTACTTCTTTAAGGTTTCTTATCTATGAGTTACTACAGAAATAATAACTATGCCATATTGAAAACTAGAGCGGTGTACAGAAATAGCTTATTATTTTAATTTGTGGCTTTGTAGATTATATATTTGAAATGGGAAAAGATAAGGAAGTGTAAATCTAATTGCTATTTGACAATCAAATACAAAGAACTTGCATAGCCCTGCCACCATTAGTTGTAGACATCCTCTATGGATCATATAACTCACTGTTAAAAACTAGTGTTAGTACAGGTTCTTTATGATAAGGACACTTTATTCAAATCAGAGCAGAACTATTACTAAGATTCAACCTCTAAGACAAAATTACCTTTGATATTTAGTGAAACTACCATAAATCATTCAAATATCATATTTCCGATAATTTTACCATCTAAAAAGGATCTAAGCAAATGTTTAATCCAATAGCTTTTAACTTTTTAAAAATCTAATAAACAGGACAGATGCTCACGCCAGAAAAATCCATTTATGAATAATGTTTATAATTTCAGAGGGCCAATGGGAAGCTTTTCCTATTTAACCTAGATTCAGACATCCTCATCTTTTTCAATGTTCTCATTTTAGAACCGAACTGATGTTTCAAAAGGTTAAGTGCCTGGCCCAAGAGCACAGAGTTTATATCAAAGAACCTGGAACCCACAGTTCATTTTCTAGAACTAACTTTTATTAAACCCTTAACCTTTTGTGAAGTTCACATTTCATTTCCTCTTCAAACCAACTTCAAGTTGGGAATTACTCTAATTTATAAAGAAGGAAAACTGTGGTCTAAATAATTTGCAAAGATAAACAATATAGCTAGAATTCACATTATGGGCTTTTCACATTTTCATTCCACTCTATAAAGACTACCAAACAGTAAAATAAGAAGAAAAGACAATGAGAAAGCAAATGACCAAACCAAATTATACACGGTGTCACAGATTTTCAATTAAAGGCCACAGAAAGGTGACAATTAAAATCAATAGCAAAAAAACAGAGGTGATAGTGGCATTCAGATAATCTCTGCTATCCGTCATTCTGCTGCAAAGCCATGCGTAAAGTCAAGTCGCACAAGGCAAGGCTGCTGAACTTTCAAAAAAGAAGGCAAGAAGAGTGACGTCAGCATCATGTCAGCATAAGACGACCTTCATTTTTACCATCCCCTCCCCTCAACAACAAACATTCAGTTCCCACTGAAAAATAAAAGTAACTCTGTAAGAGCTGAGGAATCCAGAAACCCAAACTGAGCTGACTGGTGGAGCATTATCTCTGTCAGAGCAAACATTCAAAGTCTGGAAAAGGAGAGCATTTACTCACGTGCAGATATCAACGTAAGGAACCAAGGATCACAAAAATCAGGTAAATATGACACCACCAAAGGAGACTAATAATGCTTTGATAATGGATACTAAAAACGTGCAGATCTAAGAACTATCAGACAAATTTCTTAAAGAATTTTATTGACCTACAAGAACATGCAGACAAATGAAATTAGGAACACAATGCTTCAACCAAACGAGAAGATCAACAAAAAAAATAGAAATAAAAAAAAACAGAAATCCCAGAGTACAAAAATACAATACCTGATCAGAAGAATTCAACAGAGTTTCAAAACCAGACTCAACCACAGAAAAGAAAGAATCAGGACAACTGAAATCATCCAGTCAGAGAAACAAAAGATTGAAGAAAGCCTACAGGAATTAAGGGACACAATCAAAGGAACAATGCTTGCATTATAGGAATTCCAGAAGGAGAAGAGAAAGAAAAGGGGACAGAAGGTATACTTAATGCAACAACAGAAGAAAACCTGTAGAGGGAAATAGACCTCCAATTCTAAGACGTACAAAGCACGCTAAATATGTTACACCCAAAAAGGGCTTCCCAAGTGGCACAGTGGTAAAGAATCCAATTGCCAATGCAGGAGATGCAAGTTCGATCCCTGGGTCAGGAAGATCCCCTGATGCAGGAAATGGCAACCCATTCAGTACTCTTGCCTAGACAATTTCATGGACAGAGGAGCCTGGCAGGCTACAGCCCACAGGTTTGCCAAGAGTTGTACACAACTGAGTGTGCACACAGACACAGACACACACACACAGGGCTACACTGAGACACTTACCAAATGTGGTAACAAGTCAAACAGGAAAAGTAACCATGATAAAATGGTCACTGCCGAATCTTTAATCATTTGAAGAAAGTAATGATGACATTCTCAACACCCAATTTAGTAGCAGAATCTGTCACATAAGAAAGTATTCATGAAAAATTATGCACTTCAAATGTCTTTAAAAGTTTCTTTTGAAATGCCAAATCAATTTACGCTACTCATGAAAATTCACTTTGGAAACATAAAACCAACCACAGAACATCCTGGGAATTCATTCACTAACATAAGCACCAAAGCTAGCAATTCATTAAGCACTTACGTTCCAGGCACTATGCTAAATACTTTAGAGGATTATCTCATGAAGGGTCACAACTCTATAGCAGGGACTAACAGACTATCTCTACTTTTCATATAGAGAAGTTGAAGCTTAGAGAGATTAAGTAATTTGACCAAAGTAGCCTTACTAAGCATTTACCAAGTACAAGGCACTATGCCTGCATATGGAGGATAGAAATATAAAAATAAACCTACAACCCTTCTTCTCAAAGGGCTTGCAGAATAAAAGGAATGACACACAACAGGCAATAATTCACCCAAGAGTCATACAGAAGAAGCACACAGACCATCGATGTGAGCACAGGGTGCGTGCATGCTCAGTCACTTCAGTCGTGTCCAGCTCTGAGACACTTTACAACCCATGGACTATAGCCCGCCAGGCTCCTCTGTTCATGGGATTCTCCAGGCAAAAATACTGTAATGCGTTGCCATGCCCTCCTTCAAGGAATCTTTCCGCCCCAGAGGTCAAGCCCATGTCTCCTGTGTTGCAGGCAGATTCTTTATCCACTGAGCCACTTGGGAAGCACAGGGTAGGAATTCCTGATTCTAAATGGAGAGGAAGGAGTAACCTGTTTAAGTTAACCCTAGAGAGAAGCATGTACCAGTGGCGAGATCTAAAACAGGACAGTTAGACAAAGCCTCACTCAGGAAAAGCACTCAACAGCATGAAAAGAACACTGAGTCCGTTTTACTGGCATTTAAAACAGTACTCCTCCAAGATAGCATTGGTTAGAAAAGTCCCAGCGGACATCTTCAGCTGGGGTGAAGGAAGAGGTGGCAAAAAAATCACAAGTGAGTAAAGGTTTGAAACCTAGTAAAATGTGACCTGATTTCAGACTCTGGCAAACAGATGTATGAAGATGCTTTACTTAGTGTCAGAGATTGCAGGAGGCACCACTTGGGAAAGAAAGATGGAATAGAAACTTTCATACTTTCTGAATTCATGTAGGTTACAGAGTTCTGTCTTTTGTGACTTTAGGCTCCCCTCAGCCTAAATTCATTTATTTAAACAACTTGCTAAAGAAAATGATGGCCTAAGTTTATAAATTATGTTCTCAAAGAGGTCAACTCTAAGTATCATTAAAGTTCATAAAAAATCAGTTATGAAAAGATAATCAAAATAAAAAAGAGGGGAGAGGCAGAAACAAGGAAGGAGTAACTGAGCATGGGGATGGGGAAATACAACCCTGGTGGCAGCCAGCTTTGTTGTTTAGCCTGGAATCGGATTTTCCTGCTTTATCATTCTACAGCGCAGTGTTTAAACCTCCTCACCCCCGCACCCCCACACACACATCCAGTTACTATCCTCTTGATGATGTGGAGTCCACTGGGCATCAAAGACCAGGACTCAGGCAGCTCTCAGCAGGAAGCCAAGCTGAGTCACAGGGCCATTATGATTCTGTTACACCTTGACTCAGTCACTCTTTCGCCCTGTAAAGGCTCCAAAAGGGGGGGAAAATGTACAGGAAACAAGCGCAGGACATAGCAAAGCCACTCCACTTTCATGAGTATGAGAAAAATCTTTTATTCCCTTTGAAAGATTTCACTGTAAAAAAAAAAAAAAAAAATGAACCAATCAACACTGCACAAAACCAGCTCTTTGAGAAAGGTCCCTGTTTTTCTGCTCAATTTTAACTCAAATGTTAACTGAAAGCTTATTAAAATAAGATCTTTTTTAAAAGAAAATACCTTCCTGAATTTTATTTCACATATGTTTAAGTTACATATCAACCTACTACATATGCAAAAGGGATAAGTAATTTTTTTTTAAAACATTCACACAGAAAGCAGCACACGGCAAATATATCTCAGGTATACTTCCTCTCTTCTATTCTTCTTGGGCTGATAGCTTTAAAGGCACATAACAAATTTATGCCTAATTTCTTTCCTACCATCTTTTGGACATAATTTTTGGAAAGAGAATTTCATTTCATACAATAAAAATGAAATTATTTCAATAAAAGGAACATGACTTCACTTCAAAGACAAACACAAACTTCTAATACTGACCACTGATATTCAAAAATTGGCAATGACTATATATACTTAATGGTCCTTCACTAATATTTAATAACTAACTCATATAGCAAAGTAATTGTTAGGTGACTACAGCATAGTGTAGAAAGAGTTCTTTGGAGTAAGGCTGTAAACTTACAAGTTGTACAGTCACGTATAAAATTCTTATTGCAAGATGACCTTTCTCGGTACAATGCTTTCAAATACAAAAAATCAGAAAATTCAATTTGAAATGTAAACAATAAGACGGGCTTCCCAGGCATCCCAGTGGTAATGCAGGAGACATAAGAGAAGCTGCTTCAATCCCTCCAGAAAAGATCCCCTGGAGGAGGGCATGGCAACCCACTACAGTATTTTTGCCTGAAGAATCGTATGGACAGAAGAGCCTGGCAGGCTACAGCCCTTAGGGTTACAAAGAGTCAGACACAACTGAAGTGACTTAGCACAAACAATAAGAAAGCTTGTTAACTCAACAAGGAGTCCACAGTTAGAGCAATTCCAAGGCTAGTTAAGTCATGCCATCAAGTACCCCTGGCTCTTCCCTCTTTTCTCCTCTGCCATCATGAACTTACTGGTTTTGACCTAAGGCTTGTATTTTCGTGGTTCAAGATGAGTTCAGCAACTCAAGCATCACATCCTGATAGACACCTTCAGAGAAGGAAGAGAGAATTACCCCCACCCCACTCTTGGGTCCTTTATAAAGGAGGGGGAGCAAACTTCCAAAAACCCTGCATAACTGTATCACATGCTCACTCCTAAACCAATAATTAGAAAGGTACTGGATAATCGGGATAATCTTTGACAAATGAAAATGACTGCTTGGGGCTTGGGATAGTCCCAATTTCTCCTATTACTTAAATCAAACCAAGGAATACTGTTAACAAAGACAAAGGTAAGGCAAACAAAACTGTCACAACCACCAAGATATTGTGAGGATTATAAACAATTTAAGTGAAATGCCTGGCATTACATCTATCCACACTGACATTTTTTTCATTTCCTGATACAATTTAAGCCTTAATTCTAACTCCCAAGTTTGTTAAATTCACTAAATTACAGGAAGGCTTCTCATTCAATTTAATATTTAATATGAGTAGTAAGCAGAGTTCACGATTTGTAATCAATTTTGTACCTTAAGTTTTACCACAAAAATCCTATGAACTAACTTTCCAATGGTTTGCCTTCTTTCTGGGCAGAGAGGACACAATCTTTCCAAAAGTTGGGTCAAATCATGTTGATTACAATATTAAGCCACCTCTAAACATACATACCTAAAATAAACAGACAACAGTTCCATTAAATAAAATCAATACCACAATTTACCTAACCTATAGTGTGGTATCCCCCTTTTCATTAAAGGTGGCTGAGCTCTCTTAGTAGCCTTCAGGGGAAAGAAACTTCCTTTTCCAATTTCAAACATCAAAATACTAATAGGTATCTTCACATATGCATCCAGAAACGTAGTAACCAAAAAAAAAAGCAACAACAAAAAAACACAGTAAAATAAATACGTTAGAAAATACTTCCTTTCTTTCTTAACTTTTTTCAGTCCATTAATGGCTTCAGATGCTATGCTTCTAAGTTAGGACTTTTCATCAGAGATTTGTGAAACATGCTGTAATACAAGCTCACTGTTGACAGTGACCTTCTTCCTTTTGACATTAAACTGAAGGAGACAACCAGGCAGGTAGGTAGACAGATATCTATTACTACAACAAAAAGATACTCTCTATTCTTCTTAATACTATTTAGAAGTTTTACAATTCAAACTAAGTATTTCTGTGTTTTATATCTCTATGTGTAGTATTTTGCAAGATGCTCTCCTTAAATCTATATACAACTCTGCAAGAAATTATGTGAAGTCAGCCTTTGTGTACAGTGTGCAAAATATAAGAGCTACCAAGATACATATATGGCAAGTGATTACTTAAAAATAAGGTAAAATGTGTTCCCCATAAAACAACACTGTTAACAGCAATGAGAAAACAGATGGGCAGAGGGCAGGGTGGACAATTTCCTTTTAGATATGCTCAATTTGAGAAATCTGGCCATTAGATGGAAAAAAAAACTAGACAGATTAACATCAGTTCAGTTCAGTCGCTCAGTCGTGTCCGACTCTTTGCGACCCCATGAATCGCAGCATGCCAGGCCTCCCTGTCCATCACCAACTCCTGGAGTTCAC
>NW_011494677.1:12850851-12877894 GCF_000754665.1 Bison bison bison | reverse complement strand
ACATCAGTTCAGTTCAGTCGCTCAGTCGTGTCCGACTCTTTGCGACCCCATGAATCGCAGCATGCCAGGCCTCCCTGTCCATCACCAACTCCCTGAGTTCACTCAGACTCACATCCATCGAGTCGGTGATGCCATCCAGCCATCTCATCCTCTGTCGTCCCCTTCTCCTCCTGCCCCCAATCCCTCCCAGCATCAGAGTCTTTTCCAATGAGTCAACTCTTCGCATGAGGTGGCCAAAGTACTGGAGTTTCAGCTTTAGCATCATTGCTTCCAAAGAAATCCCAGGGCTGATCTCCTTCAGAATGGACTAGTTGGATCTCCTTGCAGTCCAAGGGACTCTCAAGAGTCTTCTCCAACACCACAGTTCAAAGGCATCAATTCTTTGGCGCTCAGTCTTCTTTACAGTCCAACTCTCACATCCATACACGACCACAGGAAAAACCATAGCCTTGACTAGACGAACCTTTGTTGGCAAAGTAATGTCTCTGCTTTTCAATATGCTATCTAGGTTGGTCATGACTTTCCTTCCAAGGAGTTAAGCGTCTTTTAATTTCATGGCTACAGTCACCATCTGCAGTGATTTTGGAGCCCCAAAGGATAAAGTCTGACACTGTTTCCACTGTTTCCCCATCTATTTCCCATGAAGTGATGGGACCAGATGCACATAAATACTACCTATTTGGTCCACATATGTACATGCGTGCACATATACACACACACACACACACACACACATACACACACAGACACACAGTGTTAGATGACAAATACATAACTCTTCATGATCTACCTGTCCTCTAGCAGGAGAAACGTTACTCTGACACTAAGCCCAAGGTAAATTTTCTGGTGGATTGGATCATGTTGTTGTTCAGTCGCTCAGTCATGTCTGACTCTTTGCAACCCCATGGACTGCAGCATGTCAGGCTTCCCTGTCCTTCACCATCTCCCAGATTTTGCTCAAATCCATGTCCACTGAGTGGGTGATGTCATCCAACCATCTCATCCTCTGTCACTCCCTTCTCCTGCCTTCAACCTTACCCAGCATCGGGGTCTTTTCCAATTGAGTGGGCTCTTCACATGGTCTAATACACCAATAAAACCTGGAGGCTGCTTAAGGTAGTCACAGCCATACTGATGACTCTTATATCCAAACTCACTATTTAAGGCAAAAGACCACGTGCACAAGTAAATATGGCCAAAAAAAAAAAAAGTTAACAAACAACTGATGAATCCGTGGGTCAAGTTTCATGCTGCTGTCCGTTCGTCTCCGCGTCCTCCATGTGAAGAGAACACCTACAAGGGGCTGAGCGTGCAGGTGCTGTGTCTATGCACAGGAAACTATGCTGAAGTGCTCATTCTGGCAAAGGTACAGTCCTTTACGTCAGCAGACAGTCACAGGTTTCTACATAACTTGCAAGCACAGGCACTGACTGACTGTTCTACAGCATCTTTTCAAGGATGTCTGTACAGCACACAACTGTGTGACACGGGGTCCCTTCCAGAACACACAGCAGGTCCGTTCACTTTCTACTTTAATGAAGATGCTGTCTTCCTCTAGAGCTGAAGCCAGATAAGTTTACTGCCCATTATGAAAGATCTGGGTCCACAAGCTCAAGGTTCTCTTCTGCTCCAAAATTTACATTCCTGGTGTCAGCTGGCCTGGGTCACGGGCACAAACGCTGATATTCTGGCAATTCTACTGCTGTAATAAACTGTCCAGCTGTGACCCAGGAGTCCTATGCCTTCTGCCATTACCCATGAGACTGCAGCAGGCGAAACATTCACAGTTACTGACAAGCAGTTTTGGCCATACTAAGACCTGTCATTTCCAATTACTCTTCAAGGAGTTACCGTACACAAAATCTAATCTACATGACACAACAATCTGACATCACCATGACTGTTGTACATGTGGATACATATCAATGTATAATTACTATGCATTTCTTAAAGTTGTGCTCATATGTTTACATGCTATTTCTTCCACCTAAGTTCTCTGGTTAAAAGTAAAATCGAAATCCACTGCTTAGTTTCATCCTTTCCTTACCATTTGCTAAGACAGTAAAGTATTTCAGGGCTGTACCACTAAAAAGTAACTGGATACTGGATACATACATCTTAGTGTTAAATGTGCTTACAGAAGTTATCTCAGAGGCAACTAATAGTGTTACTTCTCTTAAAAAAATGAGTCACTTAATGTTTCATATTGCATGTTCATTGTTACCTACATGTTCTAGCCTGTTAGCTAATCACTTTCTTTGCAGAAAGTATAATATATATTATAGTTGTCCTTCAGTATCTGATGGAAAGACCCTGATGCTGGGAAAGATTAAGGGCAGGAGAAGGGAAGGACAGAGCATGAGATGGTTGGATGACATCAGACTCGATGGACATGAGTTTGAGCAAACTCTGGGAGTTGGTGATGGACAGGGAAGCCTGGCGTGTGGCAGTCCAAGGGGTCACGAAGAGAAACGACTGAGTGACTGAATTGAACTGATCTGATGAAAAGTAGTTCCAGGATCCAGTATCTGGATCTGTACCAAATCAGTACCAAAATCTGAAACTACTCAAGCTCTTTATCCTACCAAATGGTGGGGGGACAGCTGGCCCTTTGTGTCTGCAGATACAGGATCCACTGATGTGGAGAGCTGACGGCAGCTACTTTTGATGGTGGCAAAGTCACAAGTCCACTGGAAATCATTACAGAATTTGAGCTCTTTTTATACTATTAGAAGAAGTCATTACAGATTGAAACACTTCTAAATGAAGCTAATTAAACAATGTAAGAAACAGAGAAACTGTCAAAATCATGGAAACCCATGAGACACCAGAAATGCTAGTGATATACTATTAAGTAACTAAAGTCTCCCACAAACCCATACCACTTAACATGAGGATTTAAAAATCAATTAACAAGACTGTATTCAACGTAACTAAGGAAGTGGACTATAAAAATCTCTAGTTGATTTTCTTTCCCTATTCACTTATTTCTCTTGACTATATTCTTAAATAGAGAATATAGGAAAGCTAACTATAGTGAGTGAAATGTCTTCTTGAACAAATAGGTATATACAAATATACACAGACACACACATAGCCATGAATATCACCAACTGTTCCATGATACAAAAACCTCCTTTTGGGAAGTTCTCAAACAATGTAAGAGTTTGGAATTCCCAGTGTTTCAAAATAAAATAAGTAACAGACAATTTATTCCATAAACCATAATTTAGTTATTACAAAGTCAGTTAACTTAGCAAAAAAAATGTTACATATTTTAGGATTTCATTATGTCTTTCCTCTTTCATTTAAATCAGGACACATAATTACAGCACCCAAATTACTGATCATTTGTTATGTGCATTGTACTAAACACTTTAAATCTAGTCTTATTTAATTCCAACAACCCTGAAATGTAGGTATTATGTATTTTTAAGAAACATAACTAAAATTCAGGAAGTTAAGTGATTTAAAATCAAATAATTAGACAGGATATGAATTGTAACCACACCATCAATTCTATTAAAACACCTATAATGGTACTATTACTGTCATAAATGTGACTTCCTTAAAAGCACCCAGTGTCCAGTTTCTGATTCTAGGTTCAACTGTAGGTTTCCATTTGGATTCCCCAGCACAAAAGTAAACACCATCCATGCCAAGTCAGATATTCTGGCACTTATGTTAGTAGTATTTATTGTAGTAAATTAAGTTCCAACTGTTATATTTTTCTGGTTCAATGGTGTCAAATCTCATACTGCACATCAGGTTCTAATCTCAGCAAAAAACCAACCAATCAACCACTTCTGGTCAAAACAACACTGTAATAGTCCTAGAAAAATAAAACTCTTTGAGACTAATCACTTTCCAGTAATGCCAATAAAGAATGTTTTTCTCTCAGCATTTGAAGAGACCAGCGTTTGGATTTTTTTTTTTTAATTATAGGATAATTGCTTTACAGAATTTTGTTTTCTGTCAAACCTCAACATGAATCAGCCATAGGTATATATATGTTCCTTCCCTCTTGAACCTCCCTCCTATCTCCCTCCATCCCACCCCTCTAGGTTGAAATAGAGCCCCTGTTTGAGTTCCCTGAGACATACAGCAAACTCCCATTGGCTATCTATTTTATATATGGTAATTTTAAGTTTCCATGTTACTCTTTCCATACATCTCACCCTCTCCTCCCTTCTCCCCATGTCCATAAGTCTATTCTCTATGTCTGTTTCTCCACTGCTTCCCTGAAAATAAATTATTCGGTACCATTTTTCTAGACTCCATATATATGCATTAGTATATGATATTTATCTTTCTCTTTCTGACTTACTTCACTCTGTATAACAGGCTCTAGGTTAATCCACCTCACTAGAAATGACTCAAAGTTGTTCCTTTTTATGGCTAAGTAATACTCCACTGTGTCTATGTACCACAACTTCTTAATCCATTCATCTGTCAATGGACATCTAGGTTGCTTCCATGTTGTAGCTTTGAAAATAGTGCTGCAATGAACATTGGGGTACATGTGTCTTTTTCAATTTCAGTTTCCTCAGGGTATATGCATGCCTAGGAGTGGGACTGGTTGGTCATACGGTGGTTTTACTCCTAGTTTTTTAAGAAATCTCCATACTGTCTTCTCTAGTGGCTGTATCAATTTACATTCCCACCAACAGTGCAAAAGGGTGCCCTTTTCTCCACACCCTCACCAGCATTCATTGTTTGTAGACTTTGATGGTGGACATTCTGACCGGTGTGAGGTGATACTTCCTTGTAGTTTTGATTTGCATTTCAATTGCACTCATCTCACACGCTAGTAAAGTAATGCTCAAAATTCTCCAAGCCAGGCTTCAGCAATATGTGAACCGTGAACTTCCAGATGTTCAAGCTGGTTTTAGAAAAGGCAGAGGAACCAGAGACCAATTTGCCAACATCCACTGGATCATCAAAAAAGCAAGAGAGTTCCAGAAAAACATCTATTTCTGCTTTATTGACTATGCCAAAGCCTTTGACTGTGTGCATCACAATAAACTGTGGACAATTCTGAAAGAGATGGGAATACCAGAACACCTGATCTGCCTCTTGAGAAATCTGTATGCAGATCATGAAGCAACAGTTAGAACTGGACATGGAACAACAGACTGGTTCCAAATAGGAAAAGCAGTTCGTCAAGGCTGTATATTGTCACCCTGTTTATTTAACTTATATGCAGAGTACATCATGAGAAACGCTGGGCTGGAAGAAACACAAGCTGGAATCAAGATTGCTGGGAGAAATATCAATAACCTCAGATATGCAGATGACACCACCCTTATGGCAGAAAGTGAAGAGGAACTAAAAAGCCTCTTGATGAAAGTGAAAGTGGAGAGTGAAAAAGTTGGCTTAAAGCTCAACATTCAGAAAACGAAGATCATGGCATCTGGTCCCATCACTTCATGGGAAATAGATGGGAAAACACTGGAAACAGTGTCAGACTTTATTTTTCTGGGCTCCAAAATCACTACAGATGGTGACTGCAGCCATGAAATTAAAAGACGCTTACTCCTTGGAAGGAAAGTTATGACCAACCTAGATAGCATATTCAAAAGCAGAGACATTACTTTGCCAATAAAGGTTCGTCTAGTCAAGGCTATGGTTTTTCCAGTGGTCATGTATGGATGTGACAGTTGGACTGTGAAGAAGGTTGAGCGCCGAAGAATTGATGCTTTGGAACTGTGGTGTTGGAGAAGACTCTTGAGAGTCCCTTGGACTGCAAGGAGATCCAACCAGTCCATTCTGAAGGAGATCAGCCCTGGGATTTCTTTGGAAGCAATGATGCTAAAGCTGAAACTCCAGTACTTTGGCCACCTCATGAGAAGAGCTGACTCACTGGAAAAGACTCTGATGCTGGGAGGGATTGGGGGCAGGAGGAGAAGGGGACGACAGAGGATGAGATGGCTGGATGGCATCACTGACTCCATGGATGTGAGTCTCAGTGAACTCCGGAAGTTGGTGATGGACAGGGAGGCCTGGCGTGCTGCGATTCATGGGGTCGCAGGGAGTCGGACACGACTGAGCGACTGATCTGATCTGATCTGATCTGAATGAGCAATATTAAGTATCTTTTCATGTATTTGTTAGCCATCTGTATGTCTTCTTTGGAGAAATGTCTGTTTAGGACCATAGTTTTGTAACTGAGCATCAGAAAGAGAACTAGACTACATTTCAGAAATATGCATGCTCATTTGGTAAAGCGTTAAAATTTCAGCTATTTGTTATTTTGCTCTTTTCCTTAAATATGTATATTCTACAATATCACCATGTAGCAGTATTAGACTCTCCTATTTAAGAGAAAGAAAAGTTTTGGAAGACATCTTTTTTTAATCCTTAACAAGTTTCTCCAAAATATTGCATTTTTAAAATACCTTTTATAAAAAGAATTTAATGGAAACAGATTTTCGTAATTTATGAAAGTTAGAGTTAGTCACTCAGTCATGTCCGACTCTTTGTGACCCCATGGACTGTGGCCACCAGGCTCCTCTGTCCATAGAATTCCCGAAAGAATACCGGAGTGGGTTGCCGTTTCCTTCTCCAGGGCATCTTCCCAACCCAAGGATCGAACCCAGGTCTCCCACATTGCAGGCAGACTCTTTACCAACTGAGCCACCAGGGAAGCCACTTATACTAAATTAATGCATGTTGTCACATGTTAAAGTAGTCATATTTAGAGATGCTAAGATGCTTTGAAGATGTGCACTTTACAGACCTCTTTGGGGGCTTTTTTTTTTCTTTCAACTGAAAGTAACCGTACTCACAGAAATCTTTCTAGGAGACAAATCATTAGAATTTTCCTGGAGTTCCTCATCGTTTTAATTGCCCTCTGCTTTGGTAATCCACACAAAAACTACTTTTCAAATCTCCTCCTTTTCTCAAGAAAAACTATGAAATCTAAAACTCTAAGAATGTATATAAATAGCAAGCGGTAGGGGGAAAAAATCGTTATATTTGTAAATACAGTCTTAAGTTAACAGTGGTTCTTCACCAAAAATCCAGAACTCCACCAAGAATTTCGCTAAGGCCTATTTTCATGTTAAAATTTAAAAAGTTAAAGGGAAGAAAATATTTTAATCCAAAGTTGTTTCAAGCAAAGAGTACCAGAATTATTTTGTGTGTGAGGATTTTTTTTCACGCTCTCAACCCAGTTATCAAGAAAGCTGCGGTAACATTTGAAACTTCAATTAGACCCAGGTGTATGTAAATAAAACTTCACCGGGAAAAACCATTTTGAAAAAAACCTCATTAATATGAGGAGACGCTCTCACCAAAATGACGTACAATTAGAAACCTTACTCACATTTCCGAATAATTTTTTTTTTCTAATCCTTATAGATCGAGCATCCAAGGTAAAAGTTATCCAAGGACAACTGAAATTCACAAATAACTCGACAGTTACTTTAAATACAGTTACTTCAATCCTCGCCCTCGTCAAAGTTGTGCGTGTGTGCTGTGTTCTTGTCGCCACCCCACGACTGAAGCCCACCAGGCTCCTCGGTCCATGGGATTTCCCAAGCAAGATTCTGGAGTGAAATGCCATTTCCTCCTCCAGAGAATCTTCCCGACCCAGGGATCGAACCGAGCCTCCTCTGGCTCCTGCACTGACAGGCGAATTCTTTACCACTGAGCCACCAGAGAAGCCCCTCATCAGTTATTACAGGGCTAGGACTGAGGTCAGGTGATCTGAATTTCACAAACAAATGTGTGCAACCTAAATAATGTGAGGTTACTGGCACAATTATACCGTTAATTTAACCTAAGGAAAAATATACAGCTTTACAAAGGTTTAATAAAACACAGAATAACTTTAAACAGTCTCAATATGCTCTGTTGCCTCCTAAATGGATAACGAAGGGCGCGGGATAATGAACACAAGGAACAAACCGATGCAGCTTCAAATATTCCTAAACGGTATTTTCACATCCAACACACCCCTTTTTACTGACTCAGGGGCCCCGAAGCTTAGCCTTCAACTAAGGGTCAAAAGCGCGCCGTGACCTAAGAGCGAGGGGCTTGGCGTTGTTTTCTGAGGAAGGACATGGCAACCCCACTTTTGAAACTGTGGGGCTCAAAGGACATGCGCAAAGGCCTGCCCGCCGACTCCGCCAGCACCCCCAAAAACAGCCATCGCCCACGCCCGGCGGCCCATCTGCCTAGCAACGCGGCTCGCCCGCTCGGACCCGCCCCGGCCCTCCCAGGAATGCCCACGGGATTCGTCCTACCTCCTTTTTCTTCTGTCCTCCGCCGAGCTGGATGCACAGGAGCAGCAGGAGGAGGAGGAAGGGGAAGCTCCCGGTGGGGAGATACCGCGGCCGCCGCCCCGCCTGCCTCCGGCGTGAAGGAGCGCCCCTGGCACCCATCGCCGCAGGGCAGTGTCTCCTCCACGCGCGGTAACCGTGCGCGCCCAGCTCCTACCGGCGCCCTATACCTGCCAGGCCAGCCTCCGGGAGCCCCCTGCCCGTGCCCCCGTGGATGCCTACGGCCTCGCCGGGGAGCGAGGAACCAAAGGAGGACGCTGAGGAGAAAACTGACGGCGCATCCGGTTCACCGGGAGAGGAGACCTGGAAAGACCCGGGATGGGGCAGGAAGTGGGCGTGGCCAGGGAGCGGGGGCCTCGGCGAGCCGCGCTGCGCGGCGCACGCAGCCCGCGATCTGTCGGAGACCCGCGCGGCGGCGGAGGGCGTGGTCCTCTTTGCCGGCTCGCCGATCGGAACCCTAGGTTGACCTGCCGCTGAAACCAGCACCTGCTCCCAGGGATATTGAAGGATCTTGTTTATCCAACGCTCTACCTGGAACCAGAGACATACATAATAAAATTGCCTTCTTCGGTGATGGAGAAGATCTCTGAGGAATTAGTAAGGATCTGGTCCTTCTAGCTCATGGCAACCCTCTGATCTTCTTGGGACGTTTTTACTCAAAAATAGTTCAGAGAATTGAATGATATTGTGATCAGAGTATTCTATAACAGTATCTTTTCCTACTTGTTGTGAACATAGTTTCTTAGCATGTAACATGAACAAAAATTTAAAGTAAGAATAAGTGATGCTGCATATTATCTCCTTCTAGCAATGATTATTTATCCACAGGTACATAAACTAATTTTTAAATGCTTTATCTTTACGAGGAATGTTTTCTCGATACAGTTTTGCTTTTCGTGTTTATTAGTTTTCCCAAATTCATCATACATGTTATTTTGATAAATTGGGTACTACTAATAATAACCAACGATAACAGTACAAAACATAAAGTTTAATATAGCCTTATGGTCACAGAAGTTTCTTTAAATCAAATTTCGATTTATACAACTCTTTTTGCAGAGAAGAATGACTTTCCACCATAAAAAAAAATCAATAAAAGACTTCCAAGCATAAAAAAGGTATATCAGGTTAAAATTCTATCAGATTATACTGCCTGTGGGAGAGCAAATGGATTCAACCACCTTGAAGAACTGTTTGGCAGTATCTGCTAAAGCTAAATACACCTAACCAAGATCCCAGAGTTCCACATAAGCATATATTCGCTGAGTGACGTGTAAAAATTTGGATAGCTGCTTTATTCAAAAAAGGCCCAAGCTGCAAAGAGACCAAATATCCATCAACAGTAAAATAGAGAAATAATTTCTGATACAGTAACTTTGGCCACCTCATGAGAAGAGCTGACTCACTGGAAAAGACTCTGATGCTGGGAGGGATTGGGGGCAGGAGGAGAAGGGGACGACAGAGGATGAGATGGCTGGATGGCATCACTGACTCAATGGATGTGAGTTTGAGTGAACTCCGGGAGTTGGTGATGGACAGGGAGGCCTGGCATGCTGCGGTTCATGGGGTCGCAAAGAGTCGGACATGACTGAGCAACTGATCTGATCTGATCTGAACACCGTATAACAGTAGAAACAAACTAATGACATTTATGCATATTAATATATGGAATGAATTTTACAACATAAAGATCCACACACAAAAGTAATATATTAGGGTTTGTAGAAATAAAGATCAAGATCAACCAAATGCGAATAGGCAAAGGCTGCTTATTCAGTGCTTGCAACATCAAGTGACTCAGCTGACATCACTTGAGCTTGTGCACAGACTCAAAGGCAGGCAGAAGAGTAGGAAACAGCAGTGGAAAGAGAGGAAGGCTTCAGGTGTGCTATGATTGGAGGCTGTAGGTGGGCTAACTAGAAAGGGGAACTCCTTATGTGACTGCTTAGAGTTGACTCATTGGAGAAGACTCTGATGCTGGGAGGGATTGGGGGCAGGAGGAGAAGGGGACAACAGAGGATGAGATGGCTGGATGGCATCACTGACTCAATGGATGTGAGTTTGAGTGAACTCCGGGAGTTGGTGATGGACAGGGAGGCCTGGAGTGCTGCGATTCATGGGGTCGCGAAGAGTCGGACACGACTAAGCGACTGATCTGATCTGATCTGATCTGAGGGATGCATATTTGGCTTCCTGTAGTTAGTCTTAAATTGGAGGCATGGCCAAAAATTAGGGAGACTGTCAGTTATTAATCAAGTACTGGCCATTTGGGATCAATTGTTAGAGAAGTCATGGTTTGTTCTTGAAAAGTGAAAGTCGCTCAGTCATGTCCAACTCTTTGCGATGCCATGGACTATACGGTCCATGGAATTCTCCAGGCCAGAATACTGGAGTGGGTAGCCTTTCCTTTCTCCAGGGGATCTTCCCAGCCCAGGCATCTAACTCAGGTCTCCCGCATTGCAGGTGAATTCTTTACCGGCTGAGCCACAAGGGAAGGTCATTAACAAACAATAAAGTGTTAACTTCCCTGGTGGTCCAGAGGCTAACACTCTGTGCTCCCAATGCAGGGGGTTTGAGGCTTGGGTTTGATCCCTGGTCAGGTAACAAGATCCCACATGCAGCAACTAAAACCTGGACAGCCAAATAAATAAATATACATTTTAAAAAGAGGTGGTCCAGAGGCTAAGACTCTATGCTCCCAATGCAGGGGGCTTCAAGCTTCAGTTTGACCACTGGTCAGGGAACTAGATCCCACATGCTGCAACTAAAATCCTGGACACTGCCACTAAAACCTGGACAGAAAATACAGAAATATGCATTTTTAAAAGAGATCTAATAGTTCAGTTACTCAGTCATGTCCGACTCTTTGCGACCCCATGGAATGCAGCACACCAGGCTTCCTTGTCCTCACCAACTCCTGAAGCTTGCTCAAAGTCATGTCCATCAAGTCCATGATGCCATCGAACCAGCTCTGTTGTCCCCTTCTCTTCTCACCTTCAGTCTTTCCCAGCGTCAGGGACTTTTCCAGTGAGTCAGTTCTTCGCATCAGGTGGCCAAAGTATCGGAGTTTCAGCTTCAGCATCAGACCTTCCAATGAATATTCAGGACTGATTTCCTTTAGGATGGACTGGTTGGATCTCCTTGCAGTCCAAAGGACTCTCAGGAGTCTTCTCCAACACCACAATTCAAAAGCATCACTTCTTCAGCACTCAACTTTCTTTATGATCCAACTCTCAAATCCATACATAACTACTGGAAAACCATAGCTTTGACTAGACGGACCTTTGTTGGCAAAGTAGTGTCTCTGCTTTTTAATATGCTGTCTAGATTGGTCATACCTTTTCTTCCAAGAAGCAAGCGTCTTTTAATTTCATGGCTGCAGTCAACCATCTGCAGTGATTTTGGAGCCGAAGAAAATAAAGTCTGTCACTGTTTCCATTGTTTTTCTACCTATCTGCCATGAAGTGATGGGACCGGAGGCCATGATCTTCATTTTTTGAATGTTGAGCTTTAAGTCAGCTTTTTCAACTCTCCTCTTTCACTTCCATCAAGAGGCTCTTTAGTTCCTCTTTGCTTTCTGCCATAAGGGTGGTGTCATCTGCTTATCTGACGTTATTGATATTTCTCCAGGTAATCTTGATTTCAGCTTGTGCTTCAACCAGGCTGGCATTTTGCATGATATACTCTGCATGTAAGCTAAATAAGCAGGGTGATAATATACAGCCTTGACGTACTCCTTTCCCAATTTTGAACCAGTCTGTTATTTCATGTCCAGTTCTAATTGTTGCTTCCTGACCTGCATACAGATTTCTCAGGAGGCAGGTCAGGTGGTCTGGTATTCCCATCTCTTTAAGAATTTTCCACAGTTTGTTGTGATCCACACAGTCAAAGACATTGGTGTAGTCAATAAAGCAGGAATAGATGTTTTTCTGGAACTCTCTTGCTTTTTTGATGATCCAACGGATGTTGGCAATTTGATCTCTGGTTCCTCTGCCTTTTCTAAATCCAGCTTGAATATCTGGAATTTCATGGTTCATATACTGTTGAAGCCTGGCTTGGAGAATTTTGAGCACTACTTTGCTAGCATGTGAGAGAGTGGAATTGTGTGGTAGTTTGAACATTCTGTGGTGTTGCCTTTCTTTGGGATTGGAATGAAAACTGAACTTTTTCAGTACTGTGGCCACTGCTGAGTCTTCCAAATTTGCTGGCATATTGAGTGCAAGACTTTAACAGCATCACCTTTTAGGATTTGAAATAGCTCAACTGGAATTCCATCACCTCCACTAGCTTTGCTCCTAATGACGCTTCCTAAGACCCACTTGAGTTTGCATTCCAGGATGTCTGACTTTGGTGAGTGATCACACCACTGTGGTTCTCTGGGGTCATTAAGATCTCTTTTGTTAGTTCTTCTGTGTATTGTTGCCACCTCTTCTTAATATCTTCTGCTCTATTAGGTCCATACCATTTTTGATCTTTTTGTGCCCATCTTTGCATGAAATGTTCCCTTGGTATCACTAATTTTCTTGAAGAGACCTCTAGTCTTTCCCATTCTATTGTTTTCCTCTAATCCTTTGTATTGTGAGGAAGGCTTTCTTATTTCTCCATGCTATTCTTTGGAACTCTGCATTCAAATGGGTATATCTTTCCTTTTCTTCTTTGCTTCTAGCTTCTCTTCTCTCAGCTATTTGTAAGGTTGTCTCCTCAGACAACCATTTGTCATTTTGCATTTCGTTTTCTTAGGCATGGTCTTGATCACTGCCTCCTGTACAATGTCATGAACCTCCGTCCATAGTTCTTCAGGTACTGTTTATCAGATCTAATCCCTTGACTCTATTTGTCACTTCCACTGTAAAAATGTAAGGCCTGAATGGCCTCATGGTTTTCCCTACTTTCTTCAATTTAAGTCTGAATTTGGCAATAAGGAGTTCATGATCTCAGCCACAGTCAGCTCCTGGTCTTGTTTTTTCTGACTGTATAGAGCTTCTCCATGCTGCTGCTGCTGCTGCTAAGTCGCTTCAGTCGTGTCCGACTCTGTGTGACCCCATAGACGGCAGTCCACCAGGCCCTGCCGTCCCTGGGATTCTCCAGGCAAGAACACTGGAGTGGGTTGCCATTTCCTCCTCCAATGCATGAAAGTGAAAAGTGAAAGTGAAGTCGTTCAGTCATGTCCAACTCTTAGCGACCCCATGGACTGCAGCCTACCAGGCTCCTCTGTCCATGGGATTTTCCAGGCAAGAGTACTGGAGTGGGGTTCCATTGCCTTCTCCCAGAGTTTCTCTATATTTGGCTGCAAAGAATATAATCAATCTGATTTCAGTATTCACCATCTAGTGATATCCATGTGTAGAGTCTTCTCTTGTGTTGTTAGAAGAAGGTTTTTGCTATGACCAGTGCATTCTCTTGGCAAAATTCTGTTAGTCTTAGCCCTGCTTCGTTTTGTACTCCAAGGCCAAATTTGCCTGTTACTCCAGATATCTCTTGTCTTCCTACTTTTGCATTCTAGTCCCCTATAATGAAAAGGACATCTTTTGGGGATGTTAACTCTAGAAGGTCTTGTAAATTCATAGAATCGTTCAACTTGAGCTTCTTCAGCATTACTAGTTGGGGCATAGATTTGGATTACTGTGATAAGCTTCCATAAGCCTCTTATCCATATCCCTCAGAGGGCAGACAGAATGCAAACCACAATCACAGAAAACTAATCAAACTATCACCTTGTCTAACTCAATAAAACTATGAGCCATGCCAGATAGGGCCACCCAAGACGGACAGGTCATTGTGGAAAATTCTGACAAATGTGGTCCACTAGAACAGGGAATGGCAAACCACTTCAGTATTCTTGCCATGAGAACCCCATGAGTAGTATGAAGAGGCAAAAAAAGATATGACACTGAAAGGTCTGACATTTAGCAACTGTTAAATATACAACACAATAGTTATTAGAGCTAAGCAGTCTAGTCCAACTTAAAGCAACCTGCTTTAATGGGTTATGATAGACAAGGGGTTGGTTTCCTGAGCAAGCTGCTGCAGGTTGTGGATCCAACCTCTGTTTTTATATATGATCTGGCCGTTGTTGGTTATTATATTTATTATCCCAGATTAGAAGTCAGGATAGTGAAAGAGGTCCCAAGAGAAAACTCTGCAATGCTAAAAATATTCTACGACCTATTTCTTCATCTGAATGCTGGTTATTACATGAATGCATGCTCTTCATAAAAATCTATTGAGCCAGAAACTTATGATGTATTTATGTGTATTATGTCTCAATACAAAAGCTACTTTTTAATAAAGAATTTTATGAAAAGCATATATTTAAAATCCCTTGGAGGCAACAAGCTGAAAATACAAGTTCAGAATCATAAAAATGTAATATAAAGTATTCAACTATTAAAAAGAAGAGCTCCTTTTTGTTAATTTTTAATGGATAATGATGACCATCATTTCTATACTTCAAAAATATTTAAAAGAATGCTGTGACTTTTATTATTTAGATGTCAGTATTTAAAACTTGTGGGAAATGGTTTCTTTGCAACTATTTAAACTTAGGATGAAATGTTTAGATATTTCCTTTAAAATGCACAAAAGGATATCTAGTCTTCCATATTTAGAGAGATGTTATCAAAGCATTTTTGAAGACTAAATTCTGGACATTCCTGCCTCTGTCACTATTGCATCCTTTTGCAATAATAACATTGTCTATATTCCTTGCCCTTCAAAATCTTGCCCATCTTTCAGTGAACAACTCAGATATCACCTCTTCGTGATTCCTGATTCCTAGCCAGCAGTAGTCAATGTCTCCTTTTGCTTCCATAGATATTTGTAAGTTGCTTATATAAAAACACATATTTAGCATTTGATATAGTTGTCAAAAAATACAAGATATACATTAATATTAAGTATATCATAATTAACAAATGATAAAAAAATTATAGTCTTGTCAAACACACTAAAATAAAGTTATGATTACTGGGATCTTAACTGTTCTTTCAAAATAAGCAATCTTTTAAAAAATGATTTGAAAAGACAAAAAAAACTGTGATGAAAATGAACTGTTAATCTAGGCATAAAATAACAGGTGATTTTACAAAAAAGTTTAAAGTTATAATTTAACTCTCCTGTACATTATTCTGGAAGAAATATGTATATGGTAAATGATTTACTAACATATCTTCCTTATATATGTACTTAAGGTATAAAATGCATAAATCTGTAAATTCAAACTTTTAACTGTAGGTTTAAAATATAACCTATCAGTATATTAAATAAAACAATGTATATATCATATAAATGTACTATATTGAAAAACTATGATAACTTTCCTAATAAACAAAAAATTGCATGCATTATTTTTGTATACTTATTTGTCTAACTCTATAATCAGAGTGCCTAGAATAGTCAACCATTTAAATACCTCTTTAACTAAAGTAGCTACTTTTCTTTCCTCCAGACACAAGAGAAAACTAGAAGATGGAAAAGTAAGAAGGGTTTAGGTATCTTTTCTTCAAAAGCACTTATTTCTTAAGGTACTAGTTTTATAAAGCAGCAAAAACCACCTGTGCATACATGCACACATACATATATATAATTCACAGATATTTGCATATTTGGCCGATCTCAGCTATTCTAAGAAGTAAGGGTAAATTAAAATTATGTTTACTGATTGTGATATTGTGATTTATAAGAAATATATATTAGGCCTTCATCCTGTAAATGGCACAGGGTTCCTAAAACTCTTGGAACTACCTAAATGATGAGAGTGAGAGAAGTGTCTTTTGTATTAATAACATTGATAAGGTGAGATCTGGAAAGCACCTAAGAATGGGGCTAGTTGCCAGGAGAGGCCACGAGGTGGTTGAAGAAACTTTGTTGAAACTTTCACTCTCCATCTGACCTCTGGCAGGGGAGGAGAGAAAGGGACTGGAGGGTAAATCAATCCCAGATGACAGTAATTTAAACAACCATACCTACCTAATAAAAGCCAGCGTTCAGCGAGCTTCTGGGTTGGTGAACACATGGAGATTTGGGGAAAATGATGCACTTGGAGATGACATGGGAGCTCTACTCACCTTAGCTCATCCTTGTCCCTATGCATCTCCTCCATGTGACTGTTTCCAACTTACATCCTTTTCTAATAAACCTAATACGTAAAAATGCTTAATAAGTAGTAAGATTGCCAGGAGAAATATCAATAACTTCAGATATGCAGATGACACCACCCTTATGGCAGAAAGTGAAGAGGAGCTAAAAAGCCTCTTGATGAAAGTGAAAGAGGAGAGTGAAAACGTTGGCTTAAAGCTCAACATTCAGAAAAATAAGACCATGGCATCTGGTCCCATCACTTCATGGGAAATAGATGGGGAAACAGTGGAAATAGTGATAGACTTTACTGTTTTGGGCTCCAAAATCACTGCAGATGGCAATTGCAGCCATGAAATTGAAAGACACTTACTCCTTGGAAGGAAAGTTATGACCAACCTAGATAGCATATTCAAAAGCAGAGACATTACTTTGTCAACAAAGGTCCATCTAGTCAAGGCTATGGTTTTTCCAGTAGTCATGTATGGATGTGAGAGTTGCACTGTGAAGAAAGCTGAGCGCCGAAGAATTGATGCTTTTGAACTGTGATGTTGGAGAAGACTCTTGAGAGTCCCTTGGACTGCAAGGAGATCCAACCAGTCCATCCTAAAGGAGACCAGTCCTGGGTGTTCTTTGGAAAGAATGATGCTGAGGCTGAAACTCCAATACTTTGGCCACCTCATGCAAAGAGTTGACTTATTGGAAAAGACTCTGATGCTGGGAGGGATTAGGGGCAGGAGGAGAAGGGGACGACAGAGGATGAGATGGCTGGATGGCATCACCAACTCAATGCATGTGAGTTTGAGTGAACTCCGGGAGTTGGTGACGGACAGGGAGGCCTGGCGTGCTGTGATTCGTGGGGTCGCAAAGAGTCGAACACGACTGAACGACTGAGCTGAACCGAATGCTTAATAGTCTATTAAGATAAATGCTTCCCTGATTCTATGAGACACTCTAGCAAATCAACAGAATTCAGATCATTGGAACTTACAATTTATGAACTATCACTTAGTAAAGAATTCACCTGCAATGCAGAACACCCAGTTCAATTCCTGGGTCAGGAAGATCCACTGGAGAAGGGATAGACTACCCACTCTGGTACTCTTGGGCTTCCCTTGTGGCTCACCTGGTAAAGAATCTACCTGCAATGTGGGAGACCTGGGTTCAATCCCTGGATTGGGAAGATCTCCTGGAGAAGGGAAAGGCTTCCCACTCCTGGGAAGCCTGGAGTATTCTGGCCTGGAGAATTCCATGACTGTATAGTCCATGGGATCGCAAAGAGTCAGACATGACTGAGTGACTTTTACTCACTTAGAAGCACAGATGTTAACCTTAGTTTGTGTCTGGAGTCTGGGAGGGGATGGGGGAAGGGGTAAGGACCGAGGAAGGGAGGTGTGTAGTCCTGCAGGGATGAGGACTTAACCTGTGCAATCTGAGACCATCTCCTGTATATGCGGTTAATAGTGCCAGAGCTTTTTTTTAGTTCAACTGTAGGACACCCAGCTAGCATTTGAGAATTCCTTGGTGTTGTGGAAAATCCTGCCACACAACAGAACTGAGTGCAGAACATTTTCAGTAATCAGTGCTTCTCTATCTTTCTTACTTAAAAACTACCAGGCACCCAAAGATTATTTTCTTATTAGCTTAATCATATGTCTAAGGCAGTGCTATCAATGGAACTCTAATTATTTAAATGTCCTACATGTGTACTGTCCAGTATGGTAGCCACTGGCCATATGTGACTACTGAGCACTAGACTTGTGGTTAGTGCAACTAAGGAACTGAATATTTATTTATTTAATTTTAAATAATTCAAATTTCAATAGGTACAGTGGCTATTATAGTAGTCACTACTGTCTTGAATAGTCCAAGATCTTAAAGTTTGTTAAGAAAAGTTAGACTATAATCTTAGTCAATATATTAAATCCTCATGATTGCAACATTGTAAAAATTTCATAAAATTAAACATTTAAAAAGATATCCACTATTATCAGTATATATTATACACATATATGTATACACACACACATATGTTTTTATATATGTCTAATTTTTTAAGAAAACAGTAGTAATATACTTAAACCATAAGTCATTTGAGGGAATTTAAGCTGTGAAATAAAACCTGGTTTATATAAATCTAAATATTGTGCTAATATTTTTACATGATAAACTAAATTTAACAGACTTCTTTAAATGATGCCAAAAGCTATTTCATATATTAGAACTAATATATTTTTATCTCATAATTATAGTACTGAAGGCTAAGTAAATGCACGTTTTCTAACTCTACAATTTTTAAAGCAAATATAACACAATAATTATTTTAAAACAACTTTTAGTGTTTGTCTTCACTAGATATCCCCAGAGTGCATTTGTACCAGCAAAATGATTTTTGTAATCTGTTTCTCTTTAGGATTTCCCAAGCATAAGAAAAAGAGAGTGAGGAACATAAGTAGAAAAATAAGTAGTTAGTTCAGTGGCTCAGTCGTGTCCAACTCTTTGCGATCCCATGAACTGCAGCACATCAGGCCTCCCTGTCCATCACCACACCCGGAGTTCACTCAAACTCACATCCATCGAGTCAGTGATGCCATCCAGCCATCTCATCCTCTGTCATCCCCTTCTCCTCCTGCCCCCAATCCCTCCCAGCATCAGAGTCTTTTCCAATGAGTCAACTCTTCACATAAGGTGGCCAAAGTACGGGAGTTTCAGCTTTAGCATAATTCCTTCCAAAGAACACCCAGGGCTGATCTTTAGAATGGACTGGTTGGATCTCCTTGCAGTCCAAGGGACTCTCAAGAGTCTTCTCCAACACCACAGTTCAAAAGCATCAGTTCTTTGGTGCTCAGCTTTCTTCACAGTCCAACTCTCACATCCATACATGACTACTGGAAAAACCATAGCCTTGACTAGATGGACCTTTGTTGACAAAGTAATGTCTCTGCTTTTGAATATGCTATCTAGGTTGGTCATAACTTTCCTTCCAAGGAGTAAGCGTCTTTCAATTTCATGGCTGCAATCACCATCTGCAGTGATTTTGGAGCCCCAAATAATAAAGTCTATCACTGTTTCCACTGTTTCCCTATATTTCCCATGAAATGATGGGACCAGATGCCATGATCTTATTTTTCTGAATGTTGAGCTTTAAGCCAATGTTTTCACTCTCCTCTTTCACTTTCATCAAGAGATTTTTTAGTTCCTCTTCACTTTCTGCCATAAGGGTGGTGTCATCTGCATATCTGAGGTTAGTGATATTTCTCCCAGCAATCTTGATTCCAGTTTGTGCTTCTTCCAGCCCAGCATTTCCCATGATGTATTCTGCATATAAGTTAAATAAGCAGGGTGACAATATACAGCCTTGACGTACTCCTTTTCCTATTTGGAACCAGTCTATTGTTCTATGTCCAGTTATAACTGTTGCTTCCTGACCTGCATATAGGTTTCTCAAGAGGCAGGTCAGGTGGTCTGGTATTCCCATCTCTTTCAGAATTTTCCACAGTTTATTGAAAAATAAGTAAGCAGGGGCCAAATTCCACCAAATATTAAATTAATATCATTATAAAAACCTATTTCTTGCAAGGAGAGGTGACAAACTTTAGATGCAAGAAAACCCATTTTGACATGTATATACATACAAAAGAGAGAAAAAGTGGTTGACAATTTTATCAAGCCACTCATTTTAAAAGCCATTTCTTTTCTTCATTTAACCCTGAAGAAATGAAAAAGGAATCTTCTACATTGAATAAAATAATCTCTTTGTTGTAGACAAGACAATCTCCCCATGAGTGTTTCTTCCTCTTTTGTTCTAAGGAAGCTATCAAATTAACATCTTGCTAATGTCACAATTCTCCCAGCAGTCATTACGGTTTCACATTGCCTCTAGTAATTTTCACCAGTCAGAGGGTATGTCTATATATAAATATATAAATATATATATATATATATATTTCTATCTATATACAGACATATATATATAGATATTTTCCCTTATATTTAGAAAATATAAAGAAAATGGGAGTTTGGCTTGAAAGAGTTGCAGGTTTAGATCAAGAGATGGCCCCATGAGAATTCCAGTGGTTAGTAACGTTGGTGTTTGTGCAACCTTGTACCTCTAAACTTGCCCTGATCAGGAACCAAACAACCCGGGACAGATGAAACTAAATAAATTATTTCTCACAAGATTGAGGGGAAACTTCTTATAAGTTTTTGAAATGCTGACCTACAGCATTTTTACTCAAAGAACACTAGTCTGATGACACTTTCTGAACTCCTTCCCCAGGACCGGGTGAAAGATAGACTTATCAAGTCTATGTCAATCCCCTCCTTATAGACTTTTTTCTTATAGAGTAAACAAGCAGACCATAGCAATGAATACAACAAGGCCAGAAAACAATTCACTAAGAAACAACATAAATCTGCTCATATAACCAATAAGTCCCAAGAGAATGAAAGAAGTGTTAATCATTCAGTTGTATCTGACTCTTTGCAACCGCATGGACTATAGCCCACCAGGTTTCTCTGTCCATGGCATTTTCCAGGCAAGAATATTGGAGTGGGTTCCCATTCCCTTCTCCAGGGGATCTTCTCGACCCAAGGATCAAAGCCTTGTCTTCTGCATTGCTGCATTACTGTCTGAGCCAGCAGGGAACTTAGTCCTAAGTCAAAAAAAAAACAAAACAAAAAAATCCAATGCCAAAGGATCACAATGAAATAATAATCACAGCTTAGTTCATAGTGAAATTAGCTTCCCATATGTGGCCAGGGTGACACCTTAAACACTTGAGCGGGAAGAGATTTAAAAGTGACCCCAATGTGCATCTTATTACTGAATCTAGTGACCTGTCCTGGGTGAGGGTCTCAGCCCAATCTCAGTGGGACCTAACTGATAATATCCTCCAGCTAAAAAATACACCTGAAGTGGAACCAAGTTGAGTTTATTGGCTCATTGCAAACAGAGAAGATAGATTACCATGAGAAACCGGGGGGATCTCAGTAGGAGGGTGTTAGAAAAAACTTGCTATAGGATTTAGGCTTGTTTTTAATTTTTTTGAAGGACTTTTAAAACAATGATCTTGCTCTGGATTAGAGCAGATAACAGGGAAAAGATAGTGTCTGAAAAATTTTGTCTAGAAGGTTACAGGAACAAATTAGAGCTCAAGATAAAATTGATCAGAAAAGGGGGCAGTCACTGCTGTTAGCTAAGATGGGGAATGTTTGGTCATTTTTGTGGTTTGTATTGTGTTCTTTTTTTTTTGTCTGTGTTCTGACAAGATTATGAAAGGGACTCATTTTTGTCTTGCTCAGTCACAGTCACAAAGTGACCTTGTCCAAGGTCAGTGTGTTCTAAGAAGCTCTTTAATATTCAACAGAGGAAAACTAAGGCCTGTTAAATCCAGAGGAATCCAAGCTAACTGGAATCAGGATCTAATTTGTTCTTTCTCATCTTGAGCAAAATTATCTTAATTTTCTAATTGAAAAAGTATAGGATTCTTATGAAGTTAAACAATGCATGTGCATGCATGCGTGCATGCTCAGTTGTGTCCGACTCTTTCCAACCCCATGGACTGTAGTCCACCAGGCTCCTCTATCCATGGGATTCTCTAGGCCAGAATACTGAAGTGTGTTGCCATTTCCCATTCCAGAGGATCTTCCAGGCCCAGGAATCAAACCCACATTTCCTGCATCTCCTGCATTGCAGGCAAATTCTTTACTGCTGAGCCACCGGAGAAGCCCAAACAATGCATATAAGTGAATTATTACAGAGCTCAGAATTTATAAATTCTTAATAAATATTTGCTGTCTCTATGATTATCTTTTACCGTTACACTGAAAATACGTTGCCCTCTGCTGAACAGCAAACACTCAGACTGTGTTTAATCTCTCTTTGTACTCCCAGCCCCAATTACAGTGGAGCATTTGGCCGCATGGACGCTGGAGCTAGACTACTTCCTGTACTTCTTAGTTAGCTGTGGGACTTTGGGCGGATTATACCACCTCTCTGTGCTGCCAAGGTGAAGTCTCTCAGTTGTGTCCGACTCTTTGCGACCCCGTGGACTGTAGCCTACCAGGCTTCTCCAGGGATTCTCCTACCAGGGATTCTCCAGGCGAGAATACTGGAGTGGGTTACCATTTCCTTCTCCAGGGAATCTTCCCCTGGAAGATTGGAGGCTTTAACCTCTGAGCCATCAGGGAAACCGGTGCTACAGTTTCTTCATTTGTAAAATGAGGATAAGAATGGTACAATGGAGATGAAAGAAGTGACTGCAGGTCAAGCATTTAGAAGGGTACTAGAAAACATTATAAATTATAAATTTGTAAACATTATAAATCCCATATGTTATCTCCCACTGTGGTCATAGTTGCTCAATAAATATTTAACAGAATCCAGATATTTAGTATCTACAGACACTGACAGGCATCACCCTTGCTTAAGAAAAATGGTAGATATTCAGCACGCTTCCATTGGAGAGAGGAGCCGCTCAGTGATGTGAAGAAACATCCTTCTAGCTGCTGGGTGGAGGACAAATTACCAGGGAACAAGACTATGACCAGAGACTTCAGTCCCACGTTCCTAATACTGTCCATGCTGCAATACAGGAGACTAGAAAGTTTTTCCCCCAGAAGTGTTACACAGATGCCCCTCTGTGTTAGACAGTGGTCCCCAACTTTTTTGATACCAGGGACCGATTAATGGAAGACCGAAAGAAACACAAGCTGGAATCAAGATTGCCGGGAGAAATATCAATAACCTCAGATAAGCAGATGACACCACCCTTATGGCAGAAAGCAAAGAACTAAAGAGCCTCTTGATGAAAGTGAAAGAGGAGAGTGAAAAAGTTGGCTTAAAACTCAACATTCAGAAAACAAAGATCATGGCATCCGGTCCCACCACTTCATGGGAAATAGATGGGGAAACACTGGAAACAGTGTCAGACTTTATTTTTCTGGGCTCCAAAATCACTACAGATGGTGACTGCAGCCATGAAATTAAAAGACGCTTACTCCTTGGAAGGAAAGTTATGACCAACCTAAATAGCATATTCAAAAGCAGAGACATTACTTGGCCAACAAAGGTTCGTCTAGTCAAGGCTATGGTTTTTCCTGTGGTCATGTATGGATGTGAGAGTTAGACTGTGAAGAAGGCTGAGTGCTGAAGAATTGATGCTTTTGAACTGTGGTGTTGGAGAAGACTCTTGAGAGTCCCTTGGACTGCAAGGAGATCCAACCAGTCCATTCTGAAGGATTTCTTTGGAAGGAATGATGCTAAAGCTGAAACTCCAGTACTTTGGCCACCTCATGAGAAGAGCTGACTCACTGGAAAAGACTCTGATGCTGGGGGGGATTGGGGGCAAGAGGAGAAGGGGACGACAGAGGATGAGATGGCTGGATGGCATCACTGACTTGATGCACATGAGTCTCAGCGAACTCTGGGAGTTGGTGATGGACAGGGAGGCCTGGTGTGCTGTGATTCGTGGGGTCACAAAGAGTCGGACACGACTGAGTGAGTGATCTGATCTTTCCGTGGACGGAGAGTGGGGAATGGTTTCAGGATGATTCCTGTGCATTACATTTATTGTGCACTTTATTTTTAATATTATTACATCAGTTCCACCTCGAATCATCAACCATTAGATCCCAGAGGTTGGGGATCCCTGACGTTGAGGAAAGTGTAAAGAGAAAACACAGAAGGCAGGAAACGGTTTGAAAACCAATGACTGGAAACGTTAGGTATTCATATTTAATTCTAGCAGCCTTTTCTCATTTTCCTAAACATAGTCACTTCAGATAGTATATCTAAGTAAGTGTAGTATTTTTCAAACACTTGGCCATTTAAAACAAGTTTTCTATGATGAGTGTTTCTTAGAGGTATTCTAGAATAAAAATTATTTTTATGTGATCATAAATTATACTCAATTATTTTTAAAGTGTATCTTAGTAACTGAAAAATTTATTTGAAGTACTGTTTCCATGTAACCAACAGGAATTAGATTATTTTTATAAGTATTGTTAAACTTCACCCTAGTGATACTTCCCATAGCATTAAAACAGTCCCTTTTATTCATATAATTTAGCAACATTTATAAAAATCCTTTGTATATGATCTTTTCTTATTGTTAAATATCTGCCCTAGAATATCTATCAAATTCAATATAAATTCATATTTAAAACACAAATATTAAGAAATATTCTAGTAAAAGATCCACCAAATGGAGTTACAGTATTAAAGAGCATGTGCGTACATGCTCAGATGCTAAGTTGTGTCCAACTCTTTTTGACCCTTTGGACTGTAGCCCACCAGACACCTCTGTCCAGGGAATTTTACAGGCAAGACTACTGGAGAGGGTTGCCATTTCCTCCTCCGGGGGTCTTCCCAACCCAGGGATCCAACCCATGTCTCCTGCGTCTCCTGCATTGGCAGGCGGATTCTTTACCACTGAGCCACCAGGAAAGCACTTGTATAATTATATTTTAGAATCTAATGTTTGTCCTGGGGATGTTTATAGAAATATCCTCCAGCAAATGATTTGATAATGTAGAATGTTTGGTTAGCTCAAATAGCATATCACTTATTTGTTCAGCATGTTTTATGTATGGAGCAGCCAGTGGAGCATAAGATGGGGTCAAGAAAAATCACTTTGAAGAACTGTGCTTTGGTTAGTCACTGGTGGGCCCACTGTGGGGACCAACAGGAAGGGTGTTATTTTCTTGAATTCTTGTATACCAGATACCCTGAGGGCCAAGTCCAGAATCTTTCTGCTTTTTGGCAGAATCCTTCCAGAATATTCCAGGCTCACTAAAAGAATGCAGTTCATCTTAATGAAATTATATAGAAGGAAGATAGAGATACGGACCAATGATTGAAGCTCTTTAATTCATGCAATCAGTAGCAATTCATTTAAAGAAGAAACGAATCCAAGAGGTTCACAGGAGTGCATAGAGAGTATCTCAGAGATTCTGAAATAATTGAAGAACTGTTCCGCAGAGCCAAGAAAACATTGGAAAGGAAGCTATGAAGCCAGGTGAGCAGAAGAGATAATTTCACTCTCCTTATTATGCCAAACAAATCGCCTAAGCCTGGACAGAAGAGAGTTTGCTGCAGAATACTTAACAGGGTTGTTCTGATTTGTAGTTCTCAGGGTTTAAAAATGCTATAATTTGTTAGGATACAAGTGGCCAATTTAACTTATTTTTACTTCTTTTCAATTATCTCCTCTTTTGAATTATATATAAAAGGTTAAATTGAACTTCAGAATGTAATGAGTACATTATACACTGAATCGTCAGATATTAACACATGGCTTTCTTCCTAATTTATTTCCTAAACTCACCAAATAAGGTACCTTATATGCTAATATCCACATGCCAATAATTTTATTTCACTGAATAAATGTTCATTTTAACCTTATCATTTTCAAGGAAAGAAATATGGAGTAGTTTTTTTTTTTAAACACTGCATATGCTGAGGTAAGTTTAATTTTCTTCATATTAACAAAATCAAGTATTTAACTAAATTATAATCAGTCATTAAGTTTTATTGGTAGAATATTATGGCAGATTTAGTTGATTGCCTGCAAGAGTTCATCATATTCTAGGGACTAAATTAGTAATTGAGCAATATGTCCAAGGATGTTTTTTGGACTAGAACCAGGACTAACCAAGAAGCTCAAAATGTAAGTACCCCAATTTATTAGTTAACAAGGTTTAATCCACATTGACTATTACTAAAAATAATTTTATTTGTTAAAATTATATATAAATGAGTATAGGGTAGGATGGGGGCTTCCTTGGTGACTTAGTGGTAAAGAATCCACCTCCCAATGCAGGAGCCTCGAGTTCAGTCCCTGATCCAGAAAGATCTCCTGGAGAAGGAAATAACAACCCACTACACTATTCTTGCCTGGGAAAATCCCATGGACAGAGAAACCCGGAGGTCTACAGTCCAGGGGGTCTCAAAGAGTCCCACAGGACTTGGTGACTGAACAACAAACAACAATGTGCTTGGAAACCTTCACTGGCTCCCTAAAGCCAATATGATGAAATTTAAATTCCCCAGGTCCTGTGTTCCAGCCTTTGTCTTTTCTTCTTAGCTCTTGTTACTTTCTCATTGTTTTGCTACTACTTGCTTTCCTCTTATGGCGAAACACACCCAGTTTCTCCACCCCCACCCATTCCACGGTTTGCACCTCTGCCTTTGGTTCCCTGACTTTAAGGCCCTTTATATTCTACAAAGCTCAAATCCCCCTTTATCATTTAAGACTCAGTTCAAGTATATATTTCCACCTAAAATCTTCACAGAATCTTCTAGTTCACCTTGAACTCTTTTTCTGAATTCTTTGCCTAGTCCCATCTTTGGACAATTATTAATACATAGCAGCAGTTCCCAAACATTTTGAACTCAGTAGACCATAAAGGGTAAACTTTTCAAAAACTACTGCACACTCAAAGAGCTTTTGTTTATGCGGACTGTATTGATCAATGTCGGAGAAGGCAATGGCACCCCACTCCAGTACTCTTGCCTGGAAAATCCCATGGACGGAGGAGCCTGGTGGGCTGCAGTCCATGGGGTCGCTAAGAGTCGGGCACGACTGAGCGACTTCACTTTCACTTTTCACTTTCATGCATTGGAGAAGGAAATGGCAACCCACTCCAGTGTTCTTGCCTGGAGAATCCCAGGGACGGGG
>NW_011494677.1:12842525-12850751 GCF_000754665.1 Bison bison bison | reverse complement strand
GGAAATGGCAACCCACTCCAGTGTTCTTGCCTGGAGAATCCCAGGGACGGGGGAGCATGGTGGGCTGCCATCTACGGGGTCGCACAGAGTCGGACACAACTGAAGCGAGTTAGCAGTAGCAGCAGCAGTATTAATCAATGTTTCAGATCAGATTAGTCACTCAGTCGTGTCCAACTCTTTTCGACCCCGTGAATCGCAGCACGCCAGGCCTCCCTGTCCATCACCAGCTCCCAGAGTTCACTCAGACTCACGTCCATCGAGTCAGTGATGCCATCCAGCCATCTCATCCTCTGTCGTCCCCTTCTCCTCTTGCCCCCAATCCCTCCCAGCATCAGAGTCTTTTCCAATGAGTCAACTCTTCCCATGAGGTGGCCAAAGTACTGGAGTTTCAGCTTTAGCATAATTCCTTCCAAGAAATCCCAATCCTTCAGAATGGACTGGTTGGATCTCCTTGCAGTCCAGGGGACTCTCAAGAGTCTTCTCCAACACCACACTTCAAAAGCATCAATTCTTCGGCGCTCAGCCTTCTTCACAGTCCAACTCTCACATCCATACATGACCACAAGAATGTTTGCCACGTTCTAAATTAAAACTGAGAAAAAAATTAATTTATTTAAAAATAATAGTAAGTGAACTGCTTAACATAAATAACATTTTTGTTTTAAAAAATAGTAGTGAAAAGAATAACTCTTTTATTACAGTTCTGCCAGTCTTACTGTCTGGGTTTATAAATGACAACTATATTCTCATATTGTTTCTTCATTTAATCTGTTGTGGTATTACATATATGATGTGATTTATAACTTCTGGAAAACTTCACTGTACACTCATGAGAGAATGATAGAGAAAAGAGTTTCACTTTGGAAAGATAGGGACAGAGGAAAGGGAGAGAATAGGTGATTAAATAGTTAATCCTACTAGGGGATTGTCAGTAGAGAAAAAAGTACTAAAGACTCTGTAAGTTAGAGATCACTTACCCGTGGTGGATTCATGTCGAGGTATGGCAAAACCAGTACAATATTGTAAAGTAATTAGCCTCCAATTAAAATAAATAAATTTTTAAAAAGAAAAAAAAAATCAAAAGATAAATATATATGTAAAAAAAAAGAAAGTAGGTTTACTTAACCATAAAAGCAAGCAGGCTTGCTTAGCAGCAAAACCACGCAACAGAAGCACGAGACACATCCCAAACAATAAAACAGTGCTGGCAGGAGACCCATATCCTGCCCAGGACTCCCAGGATATGCTCCACTGCACACACGAAAAACAAAAATACAACAAAAGGTGACATTACACCAAACCCTGAGATGATTTACTGCACCATAGTATATGGTGACCACGTTTTTGTTCATTTGCACCGTGGTGAGTCCCAGCTTGACCATGTAGGACAAGAAAATTTCTCTTGATGTGGAAGAAGAACTAATGATGCAAGTTTGACATCTATGCTAGGATGAGGAAAAGGGGTCTTGTCCCCCACACTTTCCCTCTGATTATAAAACTGTTACCCACTAAGTTCTTGGGGTGGCATTCCACCCTTGTCTACCTGCTTGTCTCTCTCACAAACATCATCTTGTAGTAAACTCTCTTCTTATCTGTCACTCTGCCTCTCCCTGAATTCTTTTCATGCTCAGACAGAAGAACCTGCACTCTACTAAGTCAAAAGACACATCTATCAACTTTAGAATTAGCCAAAGATCTGGGTATCCAAAAATGAGCCCTTCATTAGGCCTGTCAATATCTTTTGTTGTTCAGTTGCTAAGTCGTGTCCGACTCTGCAACTCCATGAACTGTAGCATGCCAAGCTTCCCTGTCTTTCACTATCTCCCAGAGTTTGCTCAGACTCATGTCCATTGAGTCGGTGACGCTCTCTAATCATTTCATATCTATGCTGCTGCTGCAGATAAGTCGCTTCAGTCATGTCCTACTCTGTGCGACCCCAGAGACAGCAGCCCACCAGGCTCCGCCATCCCTGGGATTCTCCAGGCAAGAACACTGGAGTGGGTTTCCATTTCCTTTATCTACTTCCAAAAAATGAAAAGAAACAGAGAAGTCATCAGTTCAGTTCAGTCACTCAGCCGTGTCCAACTCTTTCCGACCCCAAGGACTGCAGCACGCCAGCTTCCCTGTCTATCACCAGCTCCTGGAGCTTGCTCAAACTCATGTCCATCAAGTCAGTGATGCCATCCAACCATCTCATCCTCTGTCATTCCCCTTCTCCTTCTGCCTTCAGTCTTTCCCAGCATCAGGGTCTTTTCTAATGAGTCTGCTCTTTGCATCAGGTAGCCAAAGTATTGGAGTTTCAGCTTCAGCATCAGTCCTTCCAGTGAATATTCAGGACTGATTTCCTTTAGGATTGACAGTTTGATCTTGCGGTCCAAGGGACTTGAGAGAGAGAGTCATATATGCTCACAATTATTTAAACACAGATTACCCACTCTGTGACTTTAAATCTCAAATAAACTTCCTCCCAATGTGTGGATATCACTTCCACAAAGTCTATTCTTAATTTAAGGAAAAAAATATTTTAATATCAGGTTAAGCAAATGCCACTGAGTTTGCTTAACCTGAACATAAGACATTATTTTTGTTATAAGTCCATGGTATATTCCAAATTCAAACGTACATCTTAAGAATTAAGTCAGAACCTATTCCTTTCTGTTAGATATGTTCACTGAGATTTAAGTCTATTATCCCAAACTATTCACTATTATTAAGGCTGAATGGTTGTAGATTTATTAAAAGGGATCATTTACAGTAAATAGGCTTAATATTTTAAAAAGTGCCAATCAACTCCTATTTAATTGTTTCTACTTTTAAGAGTATAAAACTAAGTATGTGGCATGATCACAGCAGTTAACATAGGCAAAGAAAAAAGTATTTTTATTGAAGTGTTAGGCTTATGGGTTAGTTTACTCCTCTATTAAGAAGCATATTTAAAAAAAGAACAGCTTTTAAAAGTCAATTATCTGGGAAGAACAGTATTTGAGAAGCTGGAAATACATTTACTATGTAATCAATAATTATTTAGCATGCAGCTCTAGGAAACGTGGCACATAGATGGGTGATCTTAAAATGTAAAATAAGTAAAATAAGCCTTGGGTCTCAAAGAGTTTACAGGTATTTTAGAAGACAAAAGAAGCACTCATGAAAGTTACATAAGGAGTAAGTAATAATATAAGTGATACTGCCAACTATATATCATGTAGAGGGAAATGGTCAATATGAACCCACACCTTTATTACAAGACACTCAGACATCTAGGCGTGCTACTCCATTCTTCACACTCTCCCCCACTTCAGCCACACATGCAACAACTACTTCCTCCAGGATTTACACAGAAGCATTGGGCAATGCTTCAAATCAGACTGTCTCACATACTTTGCACTTCCTGCCTCAGCATCTGCCTGATACTATGGTAGAGATACCCGCAGATGCAGGGGGCTTAATACTATGGAGTAACCCTTGACAAGTGAGAGATGAGAACCAATAGAGAAATGGTTTCCCTATTTCATCATCCTGGCACATAGTTCTGAGTCATAAAATTCATAAGGATTGAGGATTGAGCATCAGTCTCCTTGGGGGACACATCTCTGTATTGTTTTTTACTCTTTCCCTTTTCACTCCCACTGCCTCTCTCTCCTGCTACCTGAAACCATTTCCCAAGTAAACAACCTACACATAAACCCTGAAATAGGGCATGTGTGTGGACAAGCTTGAGGATCTTAATCCGTTAGAAGAACCCTTGACATTGGCAGATGTAATTCACTTGCTAAAGGAAAGCAGCTTCTGTTTACCTGGGGACTTTGCAAAAACTCTGCCTGAAGCCAGAGCTTCTCAGATGATGCTTTCTTCCTCACTGCCTCCAGCTTGGATCAGATCTAAGCAAAACTAGAATTGGAAACAGCCCCTATTTTGGGAGGAAATAGCTGGCACACCCAAAGTGTTTGCAGTTGGGTTAGTAGGTAGCCAGGAATAAGTGGAACACATGTAAGAGTGGAGCTTGTGTATGTTGGCTCAAGGTAATTAGGAAAAAAGTCTTGATAATGGAGTATTTATTGATTTAAGAGCATTTACCCATGACTTATGGCTCTCCAGATGGCAGTAGTGGTAAAGAACCTGCCTGCCAAGGCAGAAGACATAGATGCAGGTTTGATCCCTGGGTTGGGAAGATCCCCTGTAGGAGGGCATGGCAACCCACTCCAGTATTCTTGTCTGGAGAATCCCCATAGACAGAGGAATCTGGTGGGCTACAGTCCATAGGGTTGCAAAGAGTTGGACATGACTGAAGCACACATGCACGCCCGTGACTTGGGATGCAATATGTGGGTAAAACCTCTTGGAGCTGACCCAAAACCTGGTGAAAGATTTCTTTGAAGCTTTGGTACAATAATCTTCTATAGAAAACAAGGCAGGGAGTCCAAAAATACTCTGGCATGGTATTGTGGAAGGAATCCTAGGCTAGGGAGGTGAGAATACAGAACTTATTTCTCATTTCCTGCCCCAGTGGCATGGCTTACCTGCAAGATCAGCTAGTCACTCAACCACACACAATTTGAAAGCTGAATTAAAGTCCTAGATTAGCCTTGGTCAGTCCACTGACCAGTGAGGAAGAAGAGTCAATTGCCAAAAGGGGACATCAGTTTTGAGACACATTCATAAAGTACTTCAGAAAGGCCAATGGGATGGTGTGCTAGTCTCCAAGAGTTGGGGTCAACTGGAGAACATGTTCTTTGTAAAGAATTTCTCTCTTCCCTGTTTCCTTCCACTACCTACCCCTTCCTCATCTCCTATGATTACTTTCCAAATAAAGGATGTGCACATCCTTTGCTTCAGGTCCTGCTTTGGCAATCACTTTCACCATTTTATTGTATATATTGGTTTACCTTTTTTTTCTCTCGCCACAAGACTATAAGGACTGGAATTTTCATTTATTCATTTCTACATCCCCTAGGCCTAGCACATGGTAAAACCTTATTGTAATTAAAAAAAAAATATGTGGTAGCATTTGTGGAAAATTTCCTGAGTAGAAGCAATAGCAGGTTGCAGGCTAGAATTAAATAGGTAGAGAGAAACATGAATGCATGAGCAAAATTATGAGTGGGAAACCCATGAATCTACTCTATTATTTCTGTATCTCTATATTTCCAGGTACATGCAATAAAAATTGTGTTTGTTATCATATAATGCAGAGGTTTCATTCAATACAGAGGAAGGGCTGTTTCACGGTCTTCTATAAGACTCTTCTGATTTGATAGAAATACAGATTGATATGATTTAAATAACAAGTAGCTGTAAGTAGCTATTTTTTCAGAACTATACCAGGTACTGGACCAAGTGGTTTGCATGAATCTCATTGACAAATGAGGAAATGAAGGCTTTCAAAGGTTTAATATCTTACTCAAGGTCATAATGTTGTTAAGCGGTACAGCTGGAAGTAAAATCCAATTTTACTGTAGCATTAATCTCAGTCTTCATGATGTTAAGGATATTTAAACATGTATACCTACTTATAAAATCAAAAATCCTTATTGACAGAGACCATGCTTCTTTTTTTTTCCCCTCTCTCAGTGTTTCTATAATACCTTTCAAAGAGGGAGTGTTTGTTGAATTTGAATTCACCTAAAATGAGATTAGCATAGATACCACGTGATTAAAGAAAAATTAGGAGATGAAAGGGGAACAGGCTTAGAAGGTAAAGTGTATTATAAAATCTTGGAATCCATCTGAATCATTAGGTGTACCAGGGCTATAGAATCTCCTAATTCTTTTATTCATAAGTATATACAGTTTTTCCTTCTAAATATATTGAGAGGTATACTGCCTACAACCACATACCAACACTATCACTCCATATTGAACAGGCTAGTCAACGAACTTAGAGAATTTCTATGCATAAAAATATTTTAAAATAGAGCAAGCATCCACTTTTCTTTGATGGTAGATGTAGAACTTTCTACATCTATAAGACCACTGAGTCTATTGTAGCTTCAAGGTCCTATAATTTATGAGTAATAAACTAGTTGAAAGAACGAACTATGAAAAATGTTGATTATATAAAATATGCTTCTAGGATTAATACCAAAAGATACTAATGTCTTTGCAGTCTTCAGTAAGTTTCAATTAGGGTTCTATCTCCAAAAAAGTTTTAAAGCTATTCTAAATTAGCCAAATAAGAGAATAGAACACAATCATTATTCTCACAATCATGACTCCTCCATCATGCTTCAACAGTTTAATTAAAAGATGAGTGATGAATCTTGTCGGTAGATGTGTGTATGAGAGTGAGTAGGAAGCCAAACCAATGAGCCAAAATACAGGATGACACAATGTAGTTGTAATGCTGTTTTGTTGTATAAGCGAATGCTATTGTGTGTCTTATTTGCATACAGAGATTTCATTTATTGATTCAATTTTAGGATAGTCTTGTAATGTCATGGGCATTGTTCAATAAACATTTTCAAATAGAGAAGAGAGAACCAAATAATTTAGATTGATTCTATTTTTATTTTTTATAATAGAATCAATTCTTCATATTCAGATGCATAAAACTTTAGTTTTGTGAAAAGAGGGATTATTAGCCTTTCTAACTTTATTTTTTTTCTTTAAGTTTTATTGAAGTATAGTTGATTTACAATGTTGCATTAATTTCTTCTGGACAGCAGAGTGACTCGGTTATGGACTATAGCCTGCCAGGCTCCTCTGTCCATGGAATTCTCCAGGCAAGAATACTGGAATGGGTAGCCACTCCCTTCTCCAGGGGATCTTCCAGACCCAGGGATTGAACCTGGGTTTCCCATATTGCAGTCAGATTCTTTACTATCTGAGCTACCAGGAAAACCCATATATATATTCTTTTCCATTATAGTTTGTCACAGGATTAGTTCTATAATTTACTTATTTATTTATTTTTTTGGTCACACCATAAAACATGCAGGGTCTTAGTTCCCTGGCCAGGGATCCAATATGTGCCCCCTGCAGTGGAAGCATGGAACTTTAACCACTGGACCTGCAGGGAAGTTCCATGTCACAGGTTACTGAATATAGTTCCCTGTTTTATACAATCCCTGGAGAAGGGCATGGCAACCCACTCAAGTATTCTTGCCTGGAGATTTCCTTGGACAGAGGAGCCTGGTGGCTACTGTCCCTGGGGTCGCAAAGAGTCAGACAGGACTGAATGACTAACCCTCTCACTTTCACTCTCCCTGTGCTGTACAGTAGGAGCTTGTTGTTTACCCATCCTACGTATAATACTTTGCCTCTGCTAATCCCAAACTCCCCTTCCTTCTCTCCCAGCACTGCTAACTTTAAATACTCTTTTGAGTGCCTACTAAAAGAACCCCTGAATAAACCTTTAGTGATACACTTTAACTCTTATTTTTTTCTCAAAATTCAACTGTACTGCCATGAGTAGTGACTGTTCCTGCACATATGTGGCTTATTTAATGTCTACTTATAATTCTGAAAAAGAAAAGAGAAAAGGCATAAATCCTATAGAAACTGAGGCTATCTTTTGATAAGAAGTGGCTTGATGATAATCAATTCAATTAGTTAAAATAATTCTTTATGTAATAATATTCTCTCTATATTGTATATTTATTATCTATATATTAATATATTTTTGTTGTGCTTAGTCGCTTAAGTTGTGTCAGACTCTTTGCAACCCCATGGACTGTAACCCACCAGGCTCTTCTGTCCATGGAATTCTCCAGGAAAGAATACTGGAGTAGGTTGCCATTCCCTTCTCCAGGGGATTTTCCCAACACAGGAATCGAACCCAGGTTGCCCGCATTGCAGGAAGATTCTTTACCATCTGAGCCATCATCTATAAAGTAATATTTTATTAAAATAAGATATTATCATATAAATAGGTATGTGAATATATTATATGCATGTATATATCTTACCTCCATTAAGTCTATAAGCAATAAATGCTGGAGAGGGTTTGGAGAAAAGGGAAGCCTCTTACACTGTTGGTGGGAATGCAAACTAGTACAGCCACTATGGAGAACAGTGTGGAGATTCCTTAAAAAATTGGAAATAGAACTGCCTTATGATCCAGCAATCCCACTGCTGGGCATACACACTGAGGAAACCAGAAGGGAAAGAGACACGTGTACCCCAATGTTCATCGCAGCACTGTTTATAATAGCCAGGACATGGAAGCAACCTAGATGTCTATCAACAGATGAATGGATAAGAAAGCTGTGGTACATATACACAATGGAG
>NW_011494677.1:12819725-12842425 GCF_000754665.1 Bison bison bison | reverse complement strand
GCAGCACTGTTTATAATAGCCAGGACATGGAAGCAACCTAGATGTCTATCAACAGATGAATGGATAAGAAAGCTGTGGTACATATACACAATGGAGTATTACTCAGCCATTAAAAAGAATACATTTGAATCAGTTCTAATGAGGTAGATGAAACTGGAGCCTATTATACAGAGTGAAGTAAGCCAAAAAGAAAAACACCAATACAGTATACTAACGCATATATATGGAATTTAGAAAGATGGTAACAATAACCCTGTATACGAGACAGTAAAAGAGACACTGATGTATAGAACAGTCTTTTGGACTCTGTGGGAGAGGGAGAGGGTGGGATGATTTGGGAGAAGGCATTGAAATGCGTATAATATCATATATGGAATGAGTCGCCAGTCCAGGTTCAATGCACGATACTGGATTTTTGGGGCTGGTGCACTGGGACAACCCAGAGGGATGGTATGGAGAGGGAGGAGGGAGGAGGGTTCAGGATGGGGAACACATGTATACCTGTGGCAGATTCATTTCGATATTTGGCAAAACCAATACAATATTGGAAAGTTTAAAAATAAAATAAAATTAAAAAAAAAAGAGAATGAAGAAAGATTTGAAAAAGGCCCAATAAAATTTTTTCTACTTCTCTTTTTTTCTCCGTATTTTTCTACTTTTTTCTCAATACCACACACTATAAAGGTAATACCATAATGTGTATAATTTGAGGTTATCGTAAATATAAGAACTAGAAAATTCTGAGCTACTGGTGAGGGTCCCTAGAATTCTTTGCTCAGAAGGAAGTTCAGGTTCCCAAGGTAAGTGGGAGCATTGATTAATAACAGGTCACCGCTAAAAGGGAATCTAAGCATTGATACTGGGAACTAGATGATCTTTAAAGACCTTCATATCTTTAAAGTTCAATCACATTTATTAAGATTTTCCCCCAGTTCTGATACAATTCAAATAACCATATTAAAAGAAGCATAGAATTATCTCACTCCCTAAAATTAAATGTAAATGATATGAACACTCTAACATTATATATTACTGTTAAAACCACAGATTCATTTAGAAATATATTCTTTGTAATGGATAACCCACATTTTTATATTTTGTCTGATGGTCTATTACTCATCCTTTTTATTCCTCAACAAACAATGAGGGAGGAGTGAATGACCTTTTATATTTCATAGAATTCACTGTCTAAATATAGCTTGTCTAAATCAGAAGCATTTTTGTGCCCTGGTTAATGGTAATGAGACTGCGAGAGCCAACACTCGACATAACAAATGGCAGAACAGAGAGTTTCGTGGAGGAACCAAATGCTTTCAGCTCCAATTTATAAACCTACCCACTTTAATTAAGAAAAGTAATCTGCATGGTAATAGAAACTCAAACCATTTGCAGGGAAGGGGGGATCACCTGCCAGAGTACCAAGAAGCAATGTACTTATCAAGAGAAATACACAAAGCCCGAGTGCAATGCACTGTAAATGAATAATGCCATGAAGCAATCAAAGTGAGAAGCAAGTCTTCAACCAAGGAAGCTACTAAAGAAAATGAAATTGTTAGTCATTAACGTCAGGTAAGAACATCAGAAACATTTTAATCACTTGCTTTGAAAAGTTGGAATAGATCATGGATTCTAAATTGGTTGGCAATGCATTCCTCTCTAATTGTTTTAATGGCCCCGTATATGCTGAATATATTGAGAGAATACAGGAAATATGCATCAATTCTAAAATCAGTGAAACATTTCTTATTGGCATTTAGCTGCTTTACAGCGGTCTGTTAGTGTCTGCGGTGTGGCCAAGTGAATCAGCTATACATATACATATATCACCACAGAGCACTGGTTAGAGTTCCCCGTGCTATACAGCAGGTTCTCATTAGTTATCTATTTTATACATAATAGAGTGTATATGTCAATCCCAAGTCCCAATTCACCCCACCCACCTCCCCGCTTGGTGTCCATATGTTTGTTCTCTATGTCTGTGTCTGTATTCCTGCTGTGCAAGTAGGTTCATCTGTACCAGTTTTCTAGATTCTACATATATGCGTTAATATACGATTTTGTTTTTCTTTCTCTGACTTAAAATCAATGAAACATTTCTGGTAAGAGAGATGAGGATGAGTCAAACTCAGTTAACTCAACCATGAAAGTCATTAACAATAGGTAACTATAAAAATCTATGCTAACTTGACCTTTTTATACATTTCTCCAAAGTCCTCTAAAGCTTTTTAGGTTGGATAATTTCACAAAATAGAAAATTCTGGGAAAGTTCCAAGGGTATAGTAAAATTTTTTTGAACAGTACATCTCTTGTATAATGAACTACATGAATTTTCATATTTGAAAGCACTTGATTAACAAAAACTTCATTGGCATTTTGCTCTATGCTGATGTTAACAGAACAGCCTCCAATTTCGTTTTCAAATTCTACAATTAAAAATGAACCAAGGAAAACATAAGATTTGGACTTTTGCTAGAGTCAGGAAGATGCTGAAATAAGGGAACATAATTTGAGTAAAATACACATCTAGATTATCAGTCACTTTCCCTTAAGTTAGTCTGTTATCCAGAGGCCTTATTTTCATTCCTCAGTGGAGCCAATTAGAGGGGGGAAAAAATGTAAGTATGTCTAACTATCTCACTGAGGATTGGCAGCTGGCAGAGCTGGATTTTAAAAAGGAACTGTTCTTTAAAAAACATTGAAGTAGAAATTGATGGACTCATCCTAAAATTAATATGGAAATGCAAAGGACCCTAAATAGCCAAAGCAATTTTGAAAAAGAACAAAGTCAGCAGACTCATACTTTCTGACTCCAAAACTTTCTACAAAGCCACAATAATCAAGAATATGGTCTTGGCATATAGATAGACATACAGATTATCAATGGAGAAAAATTTGATTACAGAAATAAACCCAACGTCTGTGGTCTACTGATTTTTCAACCAAATTAAATAACAATATCATTTATGGATTCATGCAAGGTAGGTTTTATTATACTCATTCTATTGATAAGGAATTTGAGACTGAGAGAGTGTAAGACTGTAAGACAGTGTAAGTTAACACATTAGTTAAGTGGCTGAGCCATTCTGAAGCCAAATTTAGGTGATTTTAGAGCCCGATTCCAAAGGAATCATGAATGATGTGATTACCTTGATGTGTCTTTATAAAATAAATAAGGTGGCTATTAAAATATTATTATTAACACCAAATAAAAATAAGTGTAAAAATAGTTTAGAAAACAAACATAGGAGGCTATTCCATACCAAGAATCTAAACAAAACACAGCAGTCAGATCCCTTGAATGTTCAAGAGGTGTGAAGGTCTACACTATGGAGAGTGGAGTTTTGCCTTCAGTGTGATTACAAGGTGAGTTTGCCTTTCAGATTTATAATCTTCTACTCTGGACCTCTGTAGTTAAGATAGTTAAAAATATTAAAGCATCCAAGGGATATGTTTTATTTTGCATGCTTTGTAATGAACACTCCTTGTAAGATAATTACTTTCTTGCTCAACTCACTCTTGACATTGTTATTTAAAAAAAAACCTAAAATATAAAGATAACTGACTACTACAGATGTGAATGTTATTGTGAAAGAAAACACCTATTTTGTCAGCATATAGCTAATGACTCTGTCATCATTCATAATGATGCATTCATCATGCAAAACAAAGCAGATCTAAGTATCTACGTAATTACAGGAGCATAACACTTCCTTAAGTAACACCACATAGAGTAAAACATCCAAATGACATTTCATTAAATCTAGTTAGGTTTGATAGTGTCAATTATAAACACCAACAGAAAGCAACAGTCTTTGTTAATGAGTAACTGAGAAGTGATGGCAGATAGACGGGAGTTCTAGGCTGCTCAAATCAAAGCATCACATGTTCCTCTCTGCTATAAGAGAAGCGCAGCTGTCCATAAAGGAGTGGACGAAGGAAGCCGAGAGCATAAAAGCAGGAGGAGGAAGGGGGACAGAAAGATAAACGGAGGCACCAGGAAGTGGAAACAAAAAGAGGAAAAATCGGGCTCAAGTAACAGGTAGATTGAAAAGAGAGCCATAGTCAACTAGAGGTGCATTTTGCTTCTGTGATTTCTGCCACCTACATGTGCTTCCCGCTCTGTCCCCAGAGCTCCTTTGCTTTTTGGACTGGAAGAAAATCTGCCTAGACCTAGGGACACCACACACTCTACCCACAACAGTCATTTACAAGTTGCCTTCTTTCTACAAGTATCTAAAGCATCTTGACATTGCTTCTCGGCCTTCTGGCTAAGATCAAGTTGACAACCATTTAATCTACTGTCGGCAAGACAGCACCTAAATTCTCAGTAAAATTCTTGAATTTGAGATTAGTTATATTTTGGACTTCCCTGGTGGCCCAGTGGTTGAGAGTCCGCCTGCCAATGCAGGGGACAGGGTTTGATCTCCCTGCTCAGAGAAGATTCCACAGGCCTCGAGGAAACTGGCCCCTCGCACCACAACTACTGAGCCTGCGTCCTAGAGCCTGCGTGTCATAACTCTGAAGGCCACGTGCCCTAGAGCCCGTGCTTCACAACAAGAGGAGTCACCACAGTGAGAAGGCACATACCGCAACTAGAGAGCAACCCCTGCTCGCCTCGACTGGAGAAAGCCCACGTGCAGAAGCCAAGCCAAGACCCAGTGCGGCCAAAACTGAATAAATAAAAAATAAAAATATAAAATTAGCCATATTCTTCCTTTGCCCCTAATCTTCAGCTTCATAAAGCACTTTCTGAAAACTTTGAATACAATCTGGTTTCAGATTAGATATGTCTCCATACCTTTAAATAATAATAAATAATAATCTATAATCCTCAATTTATGTCCAACAGATTAAATATTACCTTTTGATTCTCTCCATCAAAGACAAAGAAAATGGAAATTTTACTTCCTACCACCTACTCCCCATCTCCCCATTAATAACCATTTTTTAAATGATTTTTTCCCTGAGATTCTTTAGTTCAGTACCATCAAGTTATTGTTTATTATATACTATTCCTTTTATGAATTACAACAATTTGTAATTCATATATATTTGTATACTATATTTGTAGCTATCAAGTTATTTACACTTAATCTATGTTTATTTAAGCTTCCCTGATGGCTCAGATGGTAAAGAGTCTGCCTGCAATGCAGGAGATCCAGGTTCAATTCCTGGGTTGGGAAGATCCCCTGGGAAAGGAAATAGCAACTCCAGTATCCTTGCCTAGAGAATCCCATGGACAGAGGAGCCTGGTGGGCTATAGTTCATGGGATCATAAAGAGTCGGACATGACAGCAAGTAATACTTAAATAGCTCACTAACAACTCTATCAACTTGGTTTATGTGTATCTAATTCTCATAATAAGTTTTTCTATATTATATTCATTTGTGAGTTTCTAATTTTTATCTAATATTTGAGTGGCTGTGTTAATTTTTCAGGTAATATTTTAGATTAGATCCATGAATATGGTAGTGCACAATTTTTTAAAACATTTAGGATTACTAGAGATCCTCTCTAAGCAGAAACTTCTTGGGTCAGATGTTACAGTTCTCCAGAGAAACATAGAAGGCAATGGCAACCCACTCCAGTACTCTTGCCTGGCAAATCCCATGGACGGAGGAACCTGGTAGGCTGCAGTCCATGGGGTCGCTAGGAATCGGACATGACTGAACGACTTCACTTTCACTTTTCACTTTCATGTGTTGGAGAAGGAAATGGCAACCCATTCCAGTGCTCTTGCCTGGAGAATCCCAGGGATGGGGGAGCCTGGTAGGCTGCCATCTCTGGGGTTGCACAGAGTCGGAGACAACTGAAGCGACTTAGCAGCAGCAGCAGCAGAGAAACAGAACCAAGGATACACACACACATACACACACACACACACTATACGTATAATATGTATAGAGATTTATGTGTGTGTGCATGCATAAACACACATAGAGAAAAGAGGATTTATTTTAAGGAACTGGTTCGTGTGATTGTGGAGGCTTAATGAACCCAAAATCTGATGGAGGAGGCTGGTCGTTGGACACTCAGGGAAAAGCTGAAATATGAGTCCAAAGTAGTCTGCTGGTGGAATTCCTTCTTGCTCAGGGGAGATCAGTCTTTGTTCTATTTATGCCTCCACCCCACATGATGGAGCATAATCTTCTTTACTCAAAGTCCATTTATTTAAATGTTGATTTCATCCAAAAGACACCTTCATAGAAATGTCTAGAATAATGTTTGACCAACTATCTGGACATCCTGAAGGAGATCAGTCCTGGGTGTTCATTGGAAGTACTGATGTTGAAGCTGATACTCCAGTACTTTGCCCACCTGATTCGAAGAGCTGACTCATTGGAAAAGACCCTGATGCTGGGAAAGATTGAGGGCAGGAGGAGAAGGGGACAACAGAGGGTGAGATGGTTGGATGGCATCATTACCTCGATGGACATGGGTTTGGGTAGACTCTGGGAGTTGGTGATGGACAGGGAGGCCTGGCATGCTGCGGTTTAAGGGGTCACAAAGAGTCGGACATGACTGAGCGGCTGAACTGAGCTGAACTGAACTATCTGGGCACCATAGGCCAGCCAAATTGGTGCACAAAAGATCCATCACATTTTTTTTTCTTCTACTGTGTTGACACTTTGATTTTCTCCTCTAAATTCCTCCTCCTCCTCATCCCTCTATTTTTTCTTCATCTTCTTCATTCTTCCAGTTTTGACAGGGACAAAGTAAGTAACTAAATAGTTAATTCCACTAGGGGATAGTGTGTAGAAAAAAATGTAAATTAATGATCACACAAGAAAGCAGGTTTGCTTAACCACAAAACCAAGCAGGCTTGCTCAGCAGCAAAACCATGCAGCAGAAGCATGAGACATGCTCCCAAAGTAAGAAAACAATGATGGCATGAGCCCCACACCCTTCCTAGTGAGCTCAGTAAGTTAATGATTCATAGGACACACTCCTCTGAGATCACTAAAAACAATAACAAAAAAAAAAAATAAGGAAAAAGTGACATTATACTGAAACCTGATATGATTTACCATATTTTAGTATATGTTACCATCTTTTTTCTCATTTCCATTGCTCCATGACAATCCCAGTTTGACTATGTAGGGACACGAAAACTCTCCTGCCTGAAATGGAAGAGGAACTGATGATGGAAGCTTGACATCTACTCAAGTATGAGGGAAAAGGTAGTTGAATGATCAACATACATTTCTCACACATATTTGGTCTTTAGCCACAGTTCTTGGGCTTCCCAGATGGTGCAGTGGTAAAGAATCCATCTGCCTATTCAGGAGACACGGACTTAATCCCTGGGTCGGGAAGATCCCCTGGAGGAGGAACTGTCAACCCACTCCAGTACTCCGGCCTGCGAATTCCCATGGACAGAAGAGCCTGGTGGGCTACAGTCTATGGGGTCACAAAGAGTCAGACACGACTTAACGACTGAGCACACACACCACAGTTCTCAGTGCAAAGTTCCTAAAACCTTCGGAATTTCATAAGTGTTTGTGAGTAATAAAGGTGTCTTATGCTAGTGAAGTGATTTTCGGAAAATACCTACAGAAGGGGACTGGTGGCCAGGAGAACCAATCACGTGATTAGAAAGTTGGAACTTTTTGCCCTACCACGACCCTTGGGGAGGGGAGAGGAGGACGAGCTGAAGGTTGAATCAGTTGTCAGTGATTTTAATCAATCATGCCTATGTAATGACACCTCCATAGAAACCCAAAAGGACAGGGTTCAGAGAGTTTCTGGGTGGGGAGACACGTGAGGTGCTGGAGAATGGCACCTGGAGAGGCCACAGACACTCTGTACTATTTCTCTACCTCCTGCCCTAGACATCTCTTCAGTTTGGCTCTTCCAGAGTTACATCCTTTTATAATAAACCAGTAATCTAGTAAGTAATATATTTCCTTGAGTTCTGGAAGCCTCTCTCATGGTCCACTCATTCTGCTTAGCATATTTTCTAAGAAAGGACTCTTTGTAGGAATCCGTGGTTGCTACTTTTTGCAGGGCCAATAGAAATGCATGATACACCCTTGTCACGAACTGTGAGGGGTCTGGAAAAACAATTTTTTTTTCTTACCATACTTGCAAGCTAACAATTAGCCTACAACAATTTCATGGATGCCGGCAAAAGATACAAGACTCCTGGGTTGGAGACAAAGGACTTTATCAATTATGGCACAATGGGCAGCATGAGCTCACTGTTTCTATAGTTTCTCCTTATCCTGCAAGTCTCACAAGGGCAAAACACAGTATCCCAGGTGTATGCTCTACACACTGCCCAGAGACCGCGAGCTTAAGAAACCAGCAATCTATCAATGAGCTGAGAGCAAATCTGCATAAACTTTGTCCCAAAGAGAGAAATTATCTTTATTATTTTGGTCAAGAAGCAAATACGCCCTCAGTCCCGATGGGAGACACTACGTCTGTCTTCCAAAGTCTACAACACAGCTGTCAATTCCTTTACTCAGAAGAGGAAGACAAACAAGCTATCCATAAAGGATTGTCTCCCCCAAATCTTGACCTGACTGCTCAATTTGTCTCCCATTTTAGGGTCTTAATTATCTGTGACCTTTCATTTTTGTTCTTGTTTGCTTGTTTGTTTTGGTCCATTTTAATACTGAGATGACACTTTTGTGTCATTATAACCCCTGGACGATGGGGTCTTTGTGATGATGAATCTGGTGGAAGAGGCACAGGTTCCTGATGACTGTAAACTCTATTTTACCTTTCTGAGTAGGTGATCTAAGTCTCATTATAGCAGAGATATTGAGTAGTTGAGATGTCATCACTTTTCCCAACTCTGACAGGAGCCCCCAACTGTATAATGGTGAAGAATTACAGGCAAGAATGAATCCCTCTGGAACCAAAGATGATCTGCATAGATGATCATACCATCTATCCATGCTAACGTGAGTCCATCAATCCCTGCTTTTGTAACTACCTTGCTTTGTTGTAATCTTTCCTTCAGGTCTCATAAATCCAGAACTTACAGTATGGATGGTATCTCTTCCTAAATCAATAACTTGCCTGTCAATCAAGCACTAATCTGAGACGTGCAAATATTTTTGGTAAGAAGCATAGTGTCATTACAGATTCAGGCATGCTCCTGTTGATACATTAGAATGATTCAACTATAAGCAGATGTCAGGAGAGATTAGAATATGAGAGATGATGACTGGAGAAATACTTTTATAATTTTGAAATATGATACAAGAATGAACAATCTTGTATTTTCTTTATTAAGTTGGTTAGTGTGAAACTGGTGTCATCTCTTCTTCAAATGTTTCGTTAAATTCACCAGTGGAACCACTGAAGCCTGGAGTTTCTCATATGGGATGATTTTAAATCACAAATTATGTTTTTAAAAAAGATATAGAATTATTAGGTTATTTAGTTCTTCATGAGTGAATGTTGGCCGTTATCTTTCAAGTAAGTTGTTATTTCTTACTAGTTGCTGAAATTATTGGTGTATATTTGTATATAATATTCTCCAGGTATCACTTTAATATCTGCAATTTCTGTAATGATGTTACCAGTCTTCTTTCTGGTATTGGTAATTGTATCTTTTCTCTCCCTGACCAGTCTTTTAGAAGTTTATCAATTTTATTGATCTTCACAGAGAACCAGCCTTTGGTTTCTTCAATTTTTTTTTTCTTTTTTCTATTACTTTGCTTTCTGCTTTGATCTCTAATAATATCCTCACTACTTATTTGGGATTAATTCTTTTCATTTTAGATTTTTAAGGTATGAAGCTGAAGGCTTTGATTTTAAGTCATATTTTTCTTTTTCTATCATAGGCATTCAGGGCTCAAAATTTCTCTCTAAGTATTGTGTTAGCAGCTGACTACATGTTTTATATGCTGTATTGTCATTTTCATTCAGCTCAAAATACTAACTTCCATTTTAATTTCTTTTTTGAATTATATGTTCTTTAGAAGTATGTTATTTAGTTTTCAAATATCTGGGGATTTTCCAGATATATTTCTGTTATTCATTTCTACTTCAATTCTGTTTTTATAGAGAATATATTTGGTATGTCTGGACTCCTTTGAAATCTATTGAGTTATGATTTATGGTTCAGAATACACTCTATCTGGCAAATGTTCCATGTGCACTTGAAAAAATATATGTATTCTATTTTAAACTTATTTTTATTTATAAGCTTAAGGAGTTTAGTTGTTCTCCCAGGGTAAAGCAAACCAAACCTGAGTTATAATGCTCTAGTAAATAACTTAAGCCAAGCAGAAATTTACCCTACAAGTTTCCTGAAGCTGTTCATCACTGTTGAGATGTTACTAAATAGGACTCCATTCCAATTACTTTGGTAACTTCAGACACGGAGCTTCTCTTTGCCTTGAGGCCTGATTTAAATCTGACTATTGAATTAAACTGAAAACTAGGTATTTAAGAAGACAGAGATTAATCAGATCTTGTTACCCCCAAAGCACTCACAAAATAAAAAGATTAGTTTTATTACCATTTGACATGTTTAAGCTATCAATGAAATTAAAAGACGCTTACTCCTTGGAAGGAAAGTTTTGACCAACCTAGATAGCATATTCAAAAAAAGAGACATTACTTGGCCAACAAAGGTTCGTCTAGTCAAGGCTATGGTTTTTCCTGTGGTCATGTATGGATGTGAGAGTTGGACTGTGAAGAAGGCTGAGCGCCAAAGAATTGATGCTTTTGAACTGTGGTGTTGGAGAAGACTCTTGAGAGTCCCATGGACTGCAAGGAGATCCAACCAGTCCATTCTGAAGGAGATCAGCCCTGGGATTTCTTTGGAAGGACTGATGCTAAAGCTGAAACTCCAGTACTTTGGCTACCTCATGTGAAGAGCTGACTCATTGGAAAAGACTCTGATGCTGGGAGGGATTGGAGGCAGGAGGAGAAGGGGATGACAAAGGCTGAAATGGCTGGATGGCATCACCGATTCGATGGACATGAGTTTCAGTGAACTCTGGGAGTTGGTGATGGACAGGGAGGCCTGGTGTGCTGCAATTCATGCGGTCGCAAAGAGTTGGACATGACTGAGCGACTGAACTGAACTGAACTGAAACTATCAATGATTTCTCAAATCTCCTATTTAGCATTATGTAAATAGAAAAGTGAAAGTGCTAGTCCCACAGTGGTGTCTTTGTGACACCATGGACTGTAGCCTCTGTCCACGGAATTCTCCAGACAAGAATACTGGAGTGGGTTGCCATTCCCTTCTCCAGGGGATCTTCTTGACCCCAGGATCAAACCCAGGTCTCTTGTGTTGCAGGCAGATTCTTTACCACCTGAGCTGTCAGGGAAACCCATCATAAATAGAAAACAACTTGCTAAAATAATATATATATATACACACATGCATATTTTGATCAACTAATACAGAAGAATATAGTCCCTCCATGTAGTCACATTCATTTCACTTCTAAATGATCCAATCAGTTAATTTAAAGGGACAGAATATAAACTTCAAGATGGTTTGCATTTTAAAGATGAATTGAAGGCCAGAGATATTAAAAATTACAAATCCAAAGTTAGGACTACAAGTTCGTTCTGATAATACTTAATCTGATGTTTTTGCACTGTTACATCACAATTTCAAATTTCACAAAGCATCAGAAAAAAAAAAAAAAGAACTTAACATTGGGTGTTGCTACCTATTTATTGACAAGTGGCACCCCACTCCAGTACTCTTGCCTGGAAAATCGCATGGACGGAGGAATCTGGTAGGCTGCAGTTCATGAGGTCGCTAAGAGTCGGACACAACTGAGCAACTTCACTTTGACTTTTCACTTCATGCATTGGAGAAGGAAATGGCAACCCACTCCGGTGTTCTTGCCTGGAGAATCCCAGGGACCGGGGAGCCTGGTAGGCTGCCATCTCTGGGGTCGCACAGAGTCGGACATGACTGAAGCGACTTAGCAGCAGCAGCAAAGACATTTAAAAAAGAAAACAAAACTGTCACTAATGTTCTCTAATATCCACTCTTTTCTCTTTCACTGGTAAAGAAACATGATTTTTAGCAGACCAAAGGATTTCATCCTTCCCTGGGCCCCCGACATTCCTCAGCTATTCTTTTCTCTTACTCTTTTAGCTGCTTCTCCCATTCTCAAGACAGTTTATGCACATCTTTCACAGCTTTCCCTAACTGTGCCTCTCATTCTGAGCCAATGCTCTTTTGTTGGACTACAGCTTCATTAATCAAGATTTGTGCAATCCAGGGCAATTAAATAATTTCTTCAATTTTCAAATTCTTATTTACTAGAATCAAATCAGTAACAGTACCAACCCTGGTGGGAGGAATTAATTAAGGCAACACATTTAAAACTCTGTATTTATTTAATATAAAATGGGAAAGAGAAAGTCTCTTTAGCAACTGGTGTTGAGAAGGTTGGACAGCTGTATGTAAATCAATGAAGTTAAAGACTTAATATAAGAAAAGACACCATAAAACTCCTAGAAGAGATCATAGGTGAAACATTCTCTGACATAAATCATACCAACATTTTCTTAGGCCAGTCTCCCAAGGCAATAGTGATACAGACAAAAATAAACAAATAGGACCCAATCAAACTGACAATTTTTTTTGCACAGCAAAGGAAACAATAAAATCAAAATACAACTTACCTAATGGGAGAAACTGTTTGCAACCAATGTGACCAACAAGATCTTAATTTCCAAAACATACAAACAGCACATACATCTCAATAATAAAAAATAAAATAAAACTCAATAAAAAAAAAATGGGCAGAAGACCTAAATAGATATTTCTCCAAAGAAGAGTATAAATGTAAATGGCCAATAGGTACATGAAAAGATGTTCAAGTCACTAATTATTGGTGGTTTAGTCACTAAGTTCTGTCTGACTCTCTTTCGATCCCATGAACTGTAGCCAGGCAGGCTGATCTGTCCATGGATTCTCTAGGCAAGAATACTGGAGCAGGTTGCCATTTCCTTCTCCAGGGGATCTTCCCAACCCAGGAATGGAACCTGGGTCTCCTGCATTGCAGGCAGGTTTTTTACCACCTGAGCTACAAGGGAAGCACACTAATTATTAAGCAATGCAAACCAAAACTATGAGATACTATCTCACACCAGTCAAAATGACCATCATTAAAATATCTACAAGTAGCAAATATTGGAGCAGGTATGGAGAAAAAAACAACACTCTGAACTGATGGTGAGAATGTCAGTTGGTGCAAGTTCCTCAAAAAACTAAAAATAGAATTACCATATGATCCAGTAATTCTACTCCTGGGCATATATTTGGACAAACCTATGATACAAAAAAGATACACACATTCCTGTGTTCACAAAAACACTATTCACAATAGCCAAGACATGGAGACAATATAAAATGCCCATTGACAGATGAATGGTTAAAGATGTGGTATATATTTATGATGCAATCTATTCAACCATAAAAAAGAATGGCATAATGCCATATGCAGAGTATAAATTACTTATACTCTGATAACTTATACACAGAGTATATCGTGTGAAATGCCAGACTGGATGAAGCAAAGCTGGAATCAAGATTGCAGGGAGAAATATCAATAATCTCAGATACGTAGATGATACTACCCTTATGGCAGAAAGCAAAGAGGAATTAAAGAGCCTGTTGATGAAAGTGAAAGAGGAGAGTGAAAAACTGGCTTAAAACTAAACATTTAAAAAATGAAGATCATGACATCTGGTCCCATCACTTCATGGCAAATAGATGGAGAAACAATGGAAACAGTGACAGACTTTATTTTCTTCGGCTCCAAAATCACTGCAGATGGTGACTGCAGCCATGAAATTAAAAGACACGTGCTCCTTGGAAGAAAAGCTATGACCAACCTAGAGACCACATTAAAAAGCAGAGACATTACTTTACCAACAAAGGTCCACCTAGTCAAAACTATGGTTTATCCAATAGTCATGTATAGATGTGAGTGTTGGACCATATAGAAAGCTTATTGCCAACAGCTGAACCAGTCTGTTGTTCCATGTCCAGTTCTAACTGTTGGTTCCTGACCTGCATACAAATTTCTCAAGAGGCAGATCAGGTGGTCTGGTGTTCCCATCTCTTTCAGAATTTTCCACAGTTTATTGTGATGCACACAGTCAAAGGCTTTGGCATAGTCAATAAAGCAGAAATAGATGCCTTTCTGGAACTCTCTTTTGCTTTTTCCATGATCCAGCAGATGTTGGCAATTTGATCTTTGGTTCCTCTGCCTTTTCTAAAACCGGCTTGAACATCTGGAAGTTCACGGTTCACACATTGCTGAAGCCTGGCTTGGAGAATTTTGAGCATTACTTTACTAGCATGTGAGATGAGTGCAATTGTGCAGTAGTTTGAGCATTCTTTGGCATTGCCAGAGAAACCCAAGTAAGTCGGTAGGTGTTGCAAGAGGGCATCAGAGGGCAAACACACTGAAACCATACTCACAGAAAACTAGTCAATCTAATCACACTAGGACCACAGCCTTGTCTAACTCAATGAAACTAAGCCATGCCTGTGGGGCAACCCAAGATGGGTGGGTCATGGTGGAGAGATCTGACAGATTGTGGTCCTCTGGAGAAGGGAATGGCAAACCACTTCAGTATTCTTGCCTTGAGAACCCCATGAACAGTATGAAAAGGCAAAATGATAGGCTACTAAAAGAGGAACTCCCCAGGTCAGTAGGTGCCCAATATGCTACAGGAGATCAGTGGAGAAATAACTCCAGAAAGAATGAAGGGATGGAGCCAAAGCAAAAACAATACCCAGCTGTGGATGTGACTGGTGATAGAAGCAAGGTCCGATGTTGTAAAGAGCAATATTGCATAGGAACCTGGAATGTCAGGTCCATGAATCAAGGCAAATTGGAAGTGGTCAAACAAGAGATGGCAAGAGTGAATGTCAACATTCACTGGAATAATCAGTCCTAAAGCACATCCTTTAAGTGTGAAGCTTAAATACTTTGGCCACCTGATGCAAAGAACTGACTCCTTGGAAAAGACCTTGATGCTGGGAAAGATTGCAGGCAGGAGAAGGGTACGACAGAGGATGAGATGGTTGGATGGCATCACTGACTCAATGGACATGAATTTGAGCAAGCTCCAGGAGTTAGTGATGGACAGAGAAGCCTAGAGTGATGCAGTCCATGGGGTCTCAAAGAGTCAGACACGACTGAGCCTCTGAACTGAACTGAATGCCATATGCAGCAACATGAATGTACCTAGTGAAGTGAAGTCGCTCAGTCGTGTCCGACTCTTTGCGACCCCATGGACTGTAGCCTATCAGGCTCCTCCGTCCATGGGATTTTCCAGGCAAGAGTGTTGGAGTGGATTGCCATTTCCTTCTCCAGGGGATCTTTCTGACCCAGGAATCGAATCGGGGTCTCCCACATTGCAGGCAGACGGTTTACCGTCTGAGCCACCAGGGAAGCCCATGAATGTACCTAGAGATTATCAAACTAAGTGATGTAAATCAGACAGAGAAAGAAAAGTATCATATGATATCACTTACATGTAGAATCTAAAGTATGGCATAGATTAACATATCTGTGAAACAAACTCCTAGACACAGATAACAGACCTGCAGTTCCTAAGAGGAGGGGTTAGGGGAGGGTGCACTGAGAGTCTGGGGTTAGTAGATGCAAACTATGAAATACAGAATAGATAGACAATGATGTCCTACTCTATAGCTCAGGGAACTATATTCAATATCCTGGGATAAACCATAATGGAAAAGAATATAAAAAGAATGTATGCATGTGGATAGCTATGTGTATAACTGAGTCACTCTGCTTTACAGCAGAGATTGGCCAACACTGTAAATCAACTCTACTTCAATAAAAATAAATTTAAAGCTCTCAACGAAGTGGATAGCATAGTAAGATCAATAAACAGATTTTTGTTGTCTTTACTAGTGTTTTTTTTCCTTATTTCACTTAAAAGATGTCTAGATTCCTAAACTTCCTCAACTTTTGCCTTTGGACTATACATTCACCTATAATCTCAGTTAGGACTTCCCTGGTGGCTCAGACGGTAAAGTCTCTGTCTACAATGCGGGAGACCCGGGTTCAATCCCGGGTTTGGGAAGATCCCCTGGAGAAGGAAATGGCAATCCACTTCAGTACTATTGCCTAGAAAATCCCATGGACAGAGAAGCCTGGTAGAGAGGAGTCCATGGGATCGCAAAGAGTCGGACACGACTGAGCAACTTCACTTTCACTTTCATAATCTCAGTTAATCCCATTTAATCATTTTGTCAGTTCTTTAAGGAAGAGACTTCCATCTCCAATTTTGGCTAAGCTGACTTTCTGCTCTTTAGATCCTATGGCTTCCTTCCCTCTTTGAGATCTTGTCAATCATCCATCCCTTTTCTTCTCCATAGGGTCCTTCACTTCAGTTACTGGAATATTCTCAAACCTGTCCCATGAATAAAGAATGCCCAGGGCAAGTTTCAGCTCATCTTTTATTACTCTGGCTCACTCACTTCCTCTTCTGTTAAGATTTGTTCCTCCTTCCCTTCTGTCTGGCTTTACCCCTTGGTTAGGCAATTTCTCACCTTTGTTTCCCTATGCACGTTTTTCACTGAACTATAATTTTGTGTGTGTATCTCTCTGCTCCCCACACCCACTATTAACTACAAGAGTTCAAAAGCTTTTATTAGTTAAATCTCCAGTACCTATCAGATTCTTAGTGCTTGTGAAATAATTCTTGAATTAGAATATGGGAGGTTACAGAAATCATCCTCATTTACATCTTATTTTCTTTGTTCTTTGTTCTTATAGATTCCTTTGAATTCAATCTTCAAAAGAACTTTATTTAGCTTTTGAAAAATTTGATAAAACTCAGAAAAGGCACAAACTCTTAATTTTCTATAACTATAAAAAGTAGCTAGAATCTAAAAGCTACAAGGAAAATGGATATTTTCCCAATTTTTCCAAACCACCATCTGTCTGATTTTCAACAAATATTCCATTTTCAACTATACAGATCTCTATGAAGAGAATTTTGGTAAACAACAAAAATAGCAACCAATAGACACTTCCTCCTCCCAATTAAAAAGGACCTGAGGCCAGGGAATTAAAATTAGCAATAGGAGAAACCATGTTTTAAATGGTAAGCTAAAGCTTACATTATTCTTTCTGTCCATGTAATGAATGCAGATGCCAAGTTCTTCTATAGTTTAAACAATATACTATGTGTTCCGACGTGAAGTGGGAATTAGTCTCTTTTTCACCCACTCTTCACTCAAGGCATTTTTACAATTTTTTGGTGCAGTATCTCTCAATTAGAAGCCATTGCAAACACTAGTTTACCAGTTTATTGTGGACAGGGATCACAAATTGGTAAATTGATTATTTTTAAATTGTTTTTGACTTCTTCACTGTATCCTATTGTTTGTGTGACTGGATTAGTTAAGAGTATGTTCCTTAGAATGTTACAGACATCTGCAATTAAGTACAGGAAAGGAATGTTTTACCCCCAACCATGGAAGCCTATGTGTTTACTTTCAATCCTTGCTTCCTTTGAGACTTTAAAGCAAAAAAAAAAAAAAAAAAGCACAAAAAAAACCCCTGAAAACAAAACACTGTAACTTTACAGATATAAAGTAGTAAAAAGCAGTGTTCCCAATTTGCCATAGGATTCATCAGTTAAAAATACATTTTTCTGGTTCCTTTTTCGGACTGACTAAATCAGATTCTCCATAGCAGAGGCCTGGGTACCTCTATTTTTAGTTGATAATCCTTAGGACAGACAAGTCTGGGAAATTCTGTGGTAAAGGCAGCCCCAGAGTGAGAAGGAATGACTAGTGTGGCAACGGAACACGCAATCAGGAATAATAATGTTGCTAAGTTTATGCAACAGCAATTAACACTCACATTGACTGATAAAGAAATAGCCTTGGTATAATACATTAAGTGCAAACCTAAAAATATGTCAGAAAACTAGACTTGGTACAATGCCATGATAGCAGATCAACCCCCTGGCTCTCAAGACTATGAGAATAGCATTCTGATTCCCTCTTGCCTTCCTCCCTTCCTTCCTGACCCCCTCCCTCCCTCCTTTCTTCCTTCCTTTCTTTTGAACTGACAGTGCAGTTTCACTTACTGACATGGATGTCTTCTTTGGAAGAAATATTCCTAAAATATTTTATCACAAAAAAAGTAGCTGTGGCAAAGGGTATGATTCATACAAGGAAACAACTGCAAAGTCAAGCCAGTTCTCATGGTTGATAACTGAGATGATTTATTCCAACTCATGGATACTTTGTAGGCTTGGTGGATGGAAGGCAATCTGTTATCTTTTCATTATGTGGGAGCAGATTTCTTGGCTGTTACCATATGGCAATAAGATTTTTAAGATTTTGTTTAATGCTTAATGCACATTGAAATAGTATTGTTTAGGAAGTCTCTGGGGCTTCCCTGGTGGCTCAGACAGTAAAGAATCCACCTGCAATTCAGGGGACCTGGGTTCGATCCCTGGGTCAGGAAGATTTCCTGGAGAAGGGAATGGCTACTCACTCCAGTATTCTTGCCTGGAGAACCCTCATGGATAGAGGAGGCTGACTGGCTACAGTCCATGGGGTTGCAAAGAGTCTGACATAACTGAGTGACTAACACTTAACTTCAGGAAGTTTTTAACTCTTCTGGAATGGAAAAACACATGAATTACAAAAAAGAAAAAATGAATTTCAGTAATGAAGTATATTAACACATATACATGGAATCTAGAAAAATGGTACTGATGAATCTATTTGTGGGGCAGCTGTAGAGATGCAGAGAACAGACTTGCAGACACAGAGGGAGGAGAGAGTGGGACAAATTGAGAGCGTAGCATTGAGACATATACACTGGCATAAGTAAAGCAGATAGCTAGTGGGAAATTGCTGTATAACACAGGGAGTGCAACCTGGTATTCTGTGACAACCTAGAGGGGTGGGATGGGGTGGGGGGTGGAAGGGACTCCGCCAGAGGGAGGGTACATAAGTATACTTATGATTGATTCATGTTGTTGTATAGTAGAAACCAACACAACATTTTAAAACCATTATCCTCCAATCAAAAATACATTTAAAAAATGTAGCTCAGATGTTATCTTTAATAGAAGAATTTGCTTTGGCAAAAGGGGACATAATCCTGAAGAAAGAGCAGTAACAATATGGCATAATAGGAATCCTTTTGAATAATTTAATAAACCAGTGTTAATAATAATGATAACTATTATCAATAATTTATCCCTGTTGAGGACTTATGCCTACCTTACATCAGGCATTATGCTAAGTAGTTTATATGGACTAATTTAATTCTCACAGCACCTCTATGAGTTGGGAATTGTAATGATCTCTACTATTTTACAATCAAGGAAACTTAGAAAGCTGGCTAGTAGCAGAACCAGCATTTGAATCCAGATCTATACTATTTAATCAGTTTTGTGTAGAATTAAAGATTCGCCTTTGCTGGAAACATTGCTTGTCTGACTGAAATCTAGCTTGAAGAGAGCAGTGGATGGTGAAATGAACTGTGTTCTCTCTTCTACAGAAATTCTTTTTATAACCATACCTCTTGGGTCCTATAACCCAGGCATGTGAGGTTCTTGGTTATAATGTGAAAGGTCAGTATCGATCTCCCAAAAGATATTGTTACAGGATCGGTCAATAAGTACTATAATTATATGTTAAAATCAGAATAATTATAATTTTGAAAAGTGAGCTAGTAAGCTGACATATTATTTCCTATTTTTGCTGTAATAAAATATCACAATTTTAGTGGCTCAGATCCTCATTATTTTATAGTTCCAGGAAGTCCTGAGTTCACTGTGAAATGAAAGTGAAAGTTCCAGGAAGTCTAGAGTCCACTGGGCTAAAATAAAATTGTTAGTATGGCTGGTTCCTCCTGGGTTTCCCCGGAGACACTAGTGACAAAGAACCTGCTTTTTTGTTTCTTTTTTTTAAATTATTTTAAATTTTATTTTATTTTTAAACTTTACAAATTGTGTTAGTTTTGCCAAATATCAAAATGAATCCACCACAGGTATACGTGTGTTCCCCATCCTGAACCCTCCTCCCTCCTCCCTCCCCATACCATCCCTCTGGGTCGTTCCAGTGCAGTAGCCCAAAGCATCCAGTATCCTGCATCGAACCTGGACTGGCATCTCGTTTCATACATGATATTTTACATGTTTCAATGCCTTTCTTCCAAATCTTCCCACCCTCTCCCTCTGCAACAGAGTCCATAAGACTGTTCTAAACATCAGTGTCTCTTTTGCTGTCTCATATACAGGGTTATTGTTACCATCTTTCTAAATTCTATATATATGCGTTAGTATACTGTATTGGTGTTTTTCTTTCTGGCTTACTTCACTCTGTATAATAGGCTCCAGTTTCATCCACCTCATTAGAACTGATTCAAATGTATTCTTTCTTTTTAATGGCTGAGTAATACTCCATTGTGTATATGTACCACAGCTTTCTTGTCCATTCATCTGCTGATGGGCATCTAGGTTGCTTCCATGTCCTGGCTATTGTAAACAGTGCTGCGATGAACATTGGGGTACATGTGTCTCTTTCCCTTCTGGTTTCCTCAGTGTGTATGCCCAGCAGTGGGATTGCTGGATCATAAGGCAGTTCTATTTCTAGTTTTTTAAGGAATCTCCACACTGTTCTCCATAGTGGCTGTACTAGTTTGCATTCCCACCAACAGTGTAAGAGGGTTCCCTTTTCTCCACACCCTCTCCAGCATTTATTGCTTATAGACTTTTGGATCGCAGCCATTCTGACTGGTGTGAAATGGTACCTCATAGTGGTTTTGATTTGCATTTCTCTGATAATGAGTGATGTTGAGCATCTTTTCATATGTTTGTTAGCCATCTGTATGTCTTCTTTGGAGAAATGTCTGTTTAGTTCTTTGGCCCACTTTTTGATTGGGTCATTTATTTTTCTGGAGTTGAGCTGTAGGAATTGCGTGTGTATTTTTGAGATTAGTTGTTTGTCAGTTGCTTCATTTGCTATTATTTTCTCCCATTCTGAAGGCTGCCTTTTCAACTTGCTAATAGTTTCCTTTGATGTGCAGAAGCTTTTAAGGTTAATTAGGTCCCATTTGTTTATTTTTGCTTTTATTTCCAATATTCTGGGAGGTGGGTCATAGAGGATCCTACTGTGATGTATGTCAGAGAGTGTTTTGCCTATGTTCTCCTCTAGGAGTTTTATAGTTTCTGGTCTTACATTTAGATCTTTAATCCATTTTGAGTTTATTTTTGTGTATGGTGTTAGAAAGTGTTCTAGTTTCATTCTTTTACAAGTGGTTGACCAGTTTTCCCAGCACCACTTGTTAAAGAGATTGTCTTTAATCCATTGTATATTCTTGCCTCCTTTGTCAAAGATAAGGTGTCCATATGTGGGTGGATTTATCTCTGGGCTTTCTATTTTGTTCCATTGATCTATATTTCTGTCTTTGTGCCAGTACCATACTGTCTTGATAACTGTGGCTTTGTAGTAGAGCCTGAAGTCAGGTAGGTTGACTCCTCCAGTTCCATTCTTCTTTCTCAAGATAGCTTTGGCTATTCGAGGTTTTTTGTATTTCCATACAAATTGTGAAATTATTTGTTCTAGCTCTGTGAAGAATACCCAAAGAACCTGCTTGCCGGTGTAGGAAGCAGGTTCAATCCCTGAGCAGGGAAGATCCCCTGGAGGAGGGCATGGCAACCCACAACAGTATTCTTGCCTGAAGAATCCCACAGACAGAGGAGCCTGGTGGGCTACAGTCCTTGGGGTCACAAAAGTGTTGGCCATGGCTGAGCATGCACACACTAGTTCTTCCTAGAGTCTCTGGGGGGGGGGGAATGTTTTCTTTTCCAGCTTCTAGAGGTTGTCCTTCATCTTCAAAGCCAGCAACACAGCATATCCAAATCTCTTTCTCTCTCAGACCTCTGATTCCACCAACATATCTCCCCATCTCCCCTTGGCCCTACTGCCTCCCCCTTGTAAGGACCCTGTGATAATGTTGAGCCCATCAAGATCATTCAGAGTAACCTCCCATCTTCAGATCCTGAGCTTAATTACATCAGCAAAGTCTTACTCAGGTAAGCTAACCCATTCACAGGTCCTGGAGTTTAGGATACGACATCTTTGCTGCTGCTGCTGCTGCTGCTAAGTCGCTTCAGTCGTGTCCGACTCTGTGCGACCCCATAGACAGCAGCCCACCAGGCTCCCCCGTCCCTGGGATTCTCCAGGCAAGAACACTGGAGTGGGTTGCCATTTCCTTCTCCAAAGCATGAAAGTGAAAAGTGAAAGTGAAGTCGCTCAGTCGTGTCTGACTCTTAGCGACCCCATGGACTTCGGCCTACCCGGCTCCTCCATCCATGGGATTTTCCAGGCAAGAGTACTGGAGTGGGGTGCCATTGCCTTCTCCATGACATCTTTAGAGGGCCATTATTCAGCCTACAACAACTGGATTAATATTGATAAATTCAAAGATATTGTGTGTAACTGTGATATTTATCCCACAGAATTTTATTGCAGAAAAAGATTATACTGACATAGAAACTGAGGTCAAGAAAGAATATGAGAGTGTTGAGAAATAGCTTAAGCTCTTCAAGTTTCTTTTAAAATCTTAAATTAGATGAGAAAATAGAAAAAACGTGGCCACATGTTTGCACATGAGCCAGTTGAAAATGAAAATAAGAGGCTGGTTGAGATAAGCAGTTGTGCAAAAAAAAAAAAAAATAC
>NW_011494677.1:12804582-12819625 GCF_000754665.1 Bison bison bison | reverse complement strand
TATGTAATTTTTACAGTGATAAGATCATGTGCTTGACAATTCTTAAGTCTTTCATACAATCACTCAAAAGTGAGAAATCGTGTGCATCCAGTCAAATGTGGTGCAGCGTATGAATCCCAAGATTTAAAACTCTCTCTGAGGCCACAGTACTGTAAATTAAAAAAAAACCCATGTCAAGGCATATTATAGTGAAAGTACAGACAATTCGGCATGAAAGGAAGTTCCTAGAAGTATCCAGAAAGAAAAATGACTCTGGTGCAAGAATCAATCTCAAAATGGTACCAAATGTCTCTAACAACACTGGAAATCAATGGAGAAATAGATTCAAAATCCTGAGGTTTCTAAACCTAGCTAAATTATTGACCAGATGAAAAATAGAATGAAGATACCTTTAAAAATATAAGAACTAAAAACAGTATCTTACTTGCACTCTCTTTGGGAAGGTACTGAAAGCTGTGGTTCTGCAAAATGTAGGATAAAGAAGAGATAGAGTAAAAAAAAAAAAAAAATGTAGGATCCAGGAAATGGTTATCCAATAAAGGAGCTCTAGGGAAAGGAGGTTCCAATCCAGTTCCAATAGCAGAAGAGCGGAATTCTGGGAAGAGGTCTCAGTGCTGAGAAGGGTTAAAGGAGCGATAGATTATATGACATATTTGAATTATAGAAATCATATTGCTTAGGTATTTGTCAACTTAGTTGAGGCAATTAGGGGAAAATAGCAATGTATATATTAAAAATAAAACAGAGCAAGTGAAGAAATAATGAATAAATAGACTCCAGCAAAAAATAGTGCAAGGAAGACACAATCATAGTTTACTATTTGACTTCAATGTGAACATTGTTTTCATTGTCAAGATCATCAAAACTGCAGCTTTAACTAGAAATTGTGATTAACTACATTGATAGGACGAATGTTGATAAGATATAAGAAATGATGGCATAAAAGAGTTAAATATTCATAATACATGAAACCAATACATGATTACTAACTAAAATGAAAAAATCAGGCAGTGGAATTATGAGCATAATTGTTTGGAAACATGGACGTAAACACAGGAAGAAACGGAGTAAAGAGGTAAGAGGTACTTCTAGGCATCAGTACTGGACGAAGGGGAGGACAGGTAGGGGAAGAGTCTGCTGTTCTTAAGCATGTTTCGAAATACAATGTGCCTTTTAACTTTGTACCAGAATGACTTTGATGGAAATAAAAACTTCAAAAGAGCTCTGGAGGGTCGTCTCTTGTCGTTTAGTGGTTAACACTTCACCTTCCAATGCAGGGGATGCAGGTTCAGTTCCTGGTCAGGGAACTAAGATCCCACAGGCCACGGGCTTGGCCAAAATAAAAAAACAACAACAAAAGTTATTCCCTTTTTATTTATTTTTTAAAAAGCATTAGAAACACCTAAGTAAAGCAACCAGCATTCTGTTATATATGCAGTAAGCATCCAACAAGTCTTCTCTGTCATTCTGATTGTTGCCTGTTCCTGGAGGAACACTACAGGAAGAGACTGACTTGCAGACTCATTAACACTTTGGATGCCTATGGGAGTCTTCCATCAGGTTGAGGACTACCGCCACGGTCAATCTGGCTTCTTCCTTCCTGCTCCCAGATATTGCAACCAGCCTGAAAAGACGAAAAGAAAACCTCCTACCACTCCAGATTAAGCAGCTACTGTTTTCAAGACACTGGTGATTCCAAGATAAATAGGACATTGTCTCCTTTCCAATCACTGAAGACCTACTGAGCATAATAAAGGTGGCAAGGTTTGCTAAGTGCTGAAGTGGAGTATCAGCAAAGTGCCATGTGTGCACCAAAGAGAGAACAATTGGCCAAGATTTGCCTTCAGGCAAGGATTCATGGAGGAGGTGGTACATATGCTATTTACATCCTGAGAGCATCTTCATAGATTTAATTAAGAAACAGAGAGATGGTATTCTAAGTCCAAGAAGAGGGGTTAAGCAGAGGCTCAAAAGGGAAAACAAAATGTGAGAGAAGCCTCATAGTTTTTTGTATGAAGGTGCGGAGAAATTTGTAGGATGATATAAAAGTTCTATATCTGATTTGGTGATAGTAACATGGATGTATCATGGATCTGACAAAACTCACTTAATTGCACATGTTAACCTGCATTTTATTATATAGAAAGTACACCTTGGTAAGAAAAATATATTAAAAAATAAAAAATGTTTAAATTTTCCAGATATGAAAAAGAGAGAAAGAGAAAGGAAAAAAGGGAGAAGGCGGTTGGCTTGGTATTGGAGACTGACACTGAATCAGGAATTAAAGCATTAAGATGAAAGCATGATGGAAATTACTGGTGATAACAAGAGATCTGAAACTGACAGGGGCAGAGGTTGTGCAAGAGGAGGAAGAGCAGTTGGGCAGCAACAATGAACCAACAACAAGAACACCTCACTGACCTCCAGGCCCAGTTTCGGAAGGTCCAGACCTAGACAGCAGATTAAAAAGCACAGCTGTCACTTTGCCAACAAAGGTCCAGATAGTCAAAACTATGTTTTTCCAGTTGTCGTGTACACATGTGACAGCTGGACCCTAAAGAAGGCTGAGTGCCCAAGAATAGATGCTTCCAAATTGTTCTGCTGGTGAAGACTCTTCAGAGTCCCTTGGACTGAAAACAGATCAAACCAGTCAATCCTAATGGAAATCAGTCCTGAATATTCATTGGAAGGACTGGTACTGAAGCTAAAGTTTCAATACTTTGGCCTTTGGCCACTTGATGTGAAGATCTGACTCATTTGAAAAGACCCTAATGTTGGGAAAGATTGAAGACAAAAAGAGAAGGAGGTGGCAGAGGATGAGATGGTTAGATAGCATCACCAACTCAACAGACATGAATATGAGCAAACTTCGAGATATAGTGAAGGACAGAGGAGCTTGACATGCTGTAGTCCATTGGTTTGCAAAGAGTTTGACATGGCTTAGTAATTGAACAACAAAACAACAGGTAGGAATTGGTGTGGAGAGGAAAGCATTATCATTAAAAAATCAACTCCATTATTTTTGTATGTCTGTACATTTTGAATATTTTACCTGTATTCATGAGGATAAAACTTCATATATATTATAATTAACTGATATATTTTAAAATTCACATAATTTATGCCTGAAGTAATCTGCAAATGACTACATCAAATCTCCTACCCAATGCATTATCTATAATGTTCTTAGGACCACCCAGTTTCTATTTAAATGCTTCTAGAAACAAGGCTTCTACCATCTCAAGTCTTCATGCCTCCCTGTTGGGGGGCCACACTTAATGTTAGAATATTTCATCTTTAAGGTGAAGACAAGTTAGGAAGCTGGTGATCTTCTTCCCACTGGCCTTGATCCTGTCTTCTGAAATTGTGTGCATGTGTACTAAGTTGCTTCAGTCATTAGACCCTTTGCAACTAAGTAGAGGAGACTTTATTGCATATATGGCCTTCAAATGATAAAATGGAAAGAATGCTAATATTGAGAAGCTAATGTTAACTGTCATACTCACATTATTGAATGAGGGGTAGTCAGTCAGGGAAGATTTCAAAATGTGGACATTTCTTAAGTTGCTTCTAACTCTATGGTCCTTTAGGTCATCACTTTGCCCAAACAGAATTCACACACGGCTCCTTTGTGTTCCCACAGGTCCTGCCTGAATCGCTAGACCGATGAGCTCCTAGATGGTGAGATAGTGACAGACTTCCATGTGGTAAGTATGCAATATATGTTTCACAAATAAATTAATGAATATAATAGTTTAGGAGCAAAGGCATTTCAGGAAGTGAGAACTATGTGCAAAAATCTGAAAGTCTGAAGCAGCATAGTTATTTGAGGTAAATCTATGTAGTCAGGTAGAACTAGCTGCACTAAAGAATATTAAAGTTGTCAATATAAGAAGAAAATTATTTAGATTGGCTCATACATGTGAACTACTTAGAATATAGCCTTGGGTGTTGGCTCTGTTCGCTTTAGCTAATGTCTTGGGTTGTTGAGTAGTGGCTAAAGACGTCTAAGGCTCCCAGAGGATGCTCAGCTTCAGTATCTCCAGCCTCTGACAGAGTATAGCACAGAAAGGTTAGAGAGTCACTTGCTAAGGATAGTCAAACATATTTAGCAGAGTGTGTGAAGCAGAGAGAGAATTCAGTGGTTGTGGAGGAGGTCTGTAATTCTATCTCTCCACTAGAAATCCTGTCTTGTCTTAGGTAGGCACTGGACTCCCCAGACTAATTCTGTTGTGAAAGACAGATCTAGCTAATAAAATTATGAGAAAAATATCTCCTGCGTCAGACTGTTTTGGTCAATGTCTTTCCATTTTGCAAAATACTAAGATCATGGCATCTGACATGACTGAATGACTGAACTGAACTGATGTAATGTCCTAGTAAAGCAACACAAAAGATAACACAGTTCACACTGCATCAGCATCAACAGAACAATAATGGTTTATAAATAAAATCAGCTAATCATAGTAAAATTATTCTTTAGCACCTTATATGTCTGATTTGAGGGGGGATAAAATAGATTCTGATAAAATACATTTTCAATAGCTAGGTATCTTTAGAAACAATAATTGCAACTATGGGAGGAGAGGAGCCTCAAAATGAGCATACTTACATAGCTTAAAGAAGTTACCATAATGATAGAAATATTTTAGAGATAAATGCATATATTCAAAGCTGATATTGAGGGGAAATTTTAAGTGAGAGAGGAAAAGGAAACTTCAATTGGGATGGGACACAGAGTCAAAGGGACTTTCAAGTGGTGCAGTGGTAAAGAATCTGCCTGCCAATGCTGGAAATGCAAGAAACGCAGGTTCTATCCCCAGGTCAGAAAGATCCCCTGCAGAAGGGCATGGCAATCCACTCCAGTATCCTTGCCTGGTGAATTCCATGAACAGAGGAGCCTCACAGGCTACAGACCATGGGGTCTTAAAGAGTTGGACACGACTGAGCACACACATAGTCAAAGAAACATATAAGTTGTCTACTTTAAATCTTCCCTCCCCAAGTGCACATCATTATATGGATAATACGATGATGCTCAGAAAACCTGATTGTCTAGAGGCCACACTGCTTAGACTAGAGGTAGTGGTAGAATTCAGGTTACCTGAATTCTAGATGAGTGTGTTCTCAACAACTGCGTACTGCCCATCTTCTTTTTAGTAGAAAATATCTTATTAGTATATTGACTAGTCTAGTGACAAGAACAATGAACTAAGATTAGATAATAAGTTAGGTAAAGCTTGCTTTGAAATTTTAAGGCAGTCACGCCAAAAATACATGAGGATTGGAAATACATAACATGGAAGATAGAATTTAGGAAAAAAATAGGATAGCTTAGAAATGTTTTGTATACAAATGCAAGGAGATGGAATTTATTTAAGCAATAATGTGTTTTAGCTTACAAAGTAATTTGTGCTGGTATTAAATAACAAATTAGGTGGCATGGCACTTGTAATTTATGTGCTGAGCTAAAATATCAAGAAACTAAAAAGAACTTGTTTTTTATTGGGTGTTAATATTTTCTTTAAATGTTTAGCATTTGAGTAAAATAAGGCGATAAGTTAATTATTCCTTTGGTCAACTCAATAAAGAAATTTGGGACAGACTGTAACCAGTATCAGTGACTATATCAAAATGAATGCTAGAGAAAGAATTAATTGAAATAGAATATAATAAGGTTTTCAAATTTTGGTATGACTACTCACTAACATATTAAAAGGAATAAATAACACAGCAAATCGTTTGGTTCTGAAGATATTCAACAGCTTTGGAAAACAATAGCATAGTATGTTTAAAGTTAATATTTCCAGGTTAACTGGAAAAAAAATCCAAGTAGTAGAAATTAGGTTAGGTCATTGAAAGAAGAAAATATGAAACTAGCTGAGAGGATTAAAATACAAAAATAAAATTAAACAATCAGGAATCAGGAAACTATTCCTCAAATATAATAGGCAATGAAGAAAAAAAATAGAATTTTATTGCTCTGCCAGAGAAGAAAGGAAAGAAATAATAGATAGCAGTATAAAAACTGAAGGTTTTCAATATATACATTCCAGTATATATATTCCTGAATATATACATTCAATATATACTCTTCAGATAAGTTTACATGTTTAATGACTGGGTGAATTATGCTCCAATTATTTTCAAAAGACTGCAAGACCAAATTCCTAGGAAAATATATAGAGTACTGGGATATATTCCTGTTGTTGAGTAAAAAGCTACTTAATGAACTGCGGGTATATTTGCACTGCTATGAACTTCAAATTTTGAAATAAGGAATATAGAAAAAGTTCCTAAAAATCAATAAAAGTAAAATAATAATATATTTATCATCAATAGCTATAGAATAGGAAGAGAGGATTATTCTTAGAAATTACAGAATGATCAATCTAAAAAAATATTAAAACCAAGTATAGGCAATCTTACTTTGTATAGTCTGGATAGGCACAACTTTCAGTTACCACATTTTAGTTAAATGACACTAATCCCCCAGTAACTCAGTTCTAGTTTCAGTTACTCTACCTATTAACTATAAATAATAGCATACTGGATAAAATTAACTGCTAGGTCTTCAGTCCGCAAATCACCACATAAATAATAGATGCACATTAGGGTCAATTACCAATCACATTTCTTTTCTCAGAAGTTGTGTGTAATGGATCACTGTGCATTTATTACTCAATTTCTGCACAGACAGCAAAGCGTGTAGTTACAGTGCTTCCTTGTTCCCCAGGGAAAAACCTATGTGACCTTTTGTGAAAACGATAGTTGAAAGAGGGAATTAGCCAGTAAGGATGAATGCACAGCAAAGAAAACAAAAGTGATAACACTGAAAGTGAGAGTCACACCGCACAGAAGTGGAGTTGCAACAGTGGGCATGTTGACACTGCAGCCATTTGAAAGACTCTAGATGTTGAGCCAGAAGAACTTGGTGAAGGTAAACTTATAGACACAAATGAGGAATGTAGTTGTGACAAAAAAGGATAGAAATGTCCTAGAGGAAGTGACACTCTCAAAAATCTTCACTTTCAGGGTACTCTGAGAGATAGTTTCTGATACTGAAAGTGTAAAAGGTAAGTAAATTAGCTGACCTGAACTTGGATGGAACATTATGATTCTTTAAGCCTCAGAAAAGTTGCTCATTCCAGCCATAAACTACCTTGTGAGAAGAGAGCAAGCATTATTCAAATTACTCTTGATAAAATTTGTTTTTTGCAAAGAAGTAAAACACTTCTCACTGTTCTAATGTAGTAAATTATACTACATTGTATAAACTACACACTTTTTTTTACTAGTTTTCAATTCCCCATATGTTTATAACTAACAGAATTCTTAATATTTTGAAATAAAATTTTAATGGTCTTTACATAATCATACATTTTCCCAAAGATTTTTAAGATTACTTCACATGATTTCAGCTTGCACAGTCATTTTATGATTGTACTGTTTTGCACAGTAAAAATTGCCTACATTAAGCAACTGCTTTGTATGTACTAAGAATAATATAGTATATTGCCTAATTATTTTTGTGAAGAGCAAGGTGCCCACAGTTAATATTATGTTTCATCTACCTTCTTCCTACCAGGCAATGAGAAAGGTAGATGCACTAGATCTCATTTGACTGAGATGTATCTCACATAAATACCACGTGTGGGGTTACTGAGTATTTATTGTGTGTTCTCTCTTTTGCCAGAAAATGTGGGGAACTAAAGAAGCCTTTACTTCAGTGGATTTATAAAATAATCATAAATATAAATGAGCACAAATGAAGCAACTAGAGAACAATTAAGTACTAGACTATATTCATTTCTGATAAGAAGAGCTTAATGTAATGTTATGTTTCCGGGGGAAAGAGGCTTAGAGCAGACTGGGGATTTGAGTTCAGGTGCAAATCATGAGAAGAATTTGAAAAAGTGGAGACGATTATATTCTAAGGAGGCACATTAGATCAACACAAGATCATATGTGGCTGTTGTCTCCGTCCACGTGCCTGATATTCCTAGGGCATGGAGTAGCAAAGGAGTTTGCTAAAATATACAAATAAATATTTGGGAGTCCATGGACAAAAGAGAGCATAGCATAGGTCATCTGGAGTCAAATGTGTTACCCTCTGTGGGTCAGTGCCTAGGTCAGAACAAGAGAAGAATCATGGTGAGAAGATAGAGAGTGAATTAACCACTCTTCAAGGGCCATACAAAGTACATACTAAATTCCAAAGGCTAGAAAAATAGTTAGGAAGTGGAACCATAGTGTGAACTCTAATAATACTATTTTTGTACCTGACTTACATTTACACTCCATTACGAAATACACATTTCCTTTTGCTACCCCATGGACTTTACAGTCCATGTAATTCACCAGGCCGGAACACTGGAGTGGGTAGCTTTTCTCTTCTCCAGGTGATCTTCCCAACCCAGGGATCGAACCCAGGTCTCTTGCACTGCAGGTGGATTCTTTACCAGCTGAGCCACAAGGGAAGCTTTAAGGAAAGCATCAATTTATAATTTCCAGTTGTATTTTGTCTGGGACTGGAGGTGGCAGCATTGCATTGGTGGCCTTAAATTAATGAGGGGAAGACAGATGAGAAGATTGGAAGGGGATAAGACGATTGTTGACAGAGTGTGAGCAAAAGGTCTGATAAACAATTGTACTATGAAAAAGTGGATGAAATACCACCTAGTTTTCAAATGATAACATGTAGAAGATGATACATGATTCTCTAATTAATGTAAAGAATGTCAGAGATAGTTTAATATATTAGAGGAAAAAGTCTGCACAGACCTGCTTTATGTAATCATGAATAAGATGTATAAGATAACATGGTAACTATGTAAGCATCCTACAGAATCAAGAATTAGAAAGAAAATGGGAATAAAATGGACCATGCTATAAAAGATAGACCAAAAAATAAAGACATTTCCTATCTGGTAATGTCTTATATAGTAGGAAAACTTTAAAGAATATAAATTGAATAAAACAAAAGCTTATGACAAAGAACAGATAAGACATGGCCAAAAATAGGGAAACAAAGAAAAATTGGGTTCCTGATGTACTGACTCTAAAAAATGTACTGCAAAAGTAATCAGATATAATACAGCATTATTTTCCTGAAATGAGAAAAAATAGATTCTAAAATTCTAAATGGCATCATTCATATCAAATAAACAAAATACATTCTAAATGGCATCATTCATATCTTGTCATTGATGTATATCCTATTATATAATTGAATGTCTCTGATAACCAAAGAGTTCCTCAGGATCTTATGAAATAAAAACAAGTCAACTATAAGCAGTGAAAATCAGACTGGCTTTATATTTTTTTCATAGCAACATTCACTGCAAGAAAGAAAGGAAGTAACATCTACTAAGGAAAGAAAGCCTGACTCTAGAATAAGCATGAATGTAGGAGGCAGACTTCCTTGAACATGAAGATTGCAGGTCCCTTAAGATCAGACACAAGCCCTCTTAAAATAAATAAATAAAACAAAAAACTACATGAGGTTTAAAAATCCCAGCCAGCCAAGAGAATCCAGAAATGAAAAGTTTGTGGCGAAGACCTGGTGGAGAACACGGAATGCACTTAAGTCAAAAGCAAATGAACAATTTGAAAACTTGGGGTTGAGTACCCCAACTGGTAGAATGGGAAAGACTAGAGATCTCTTCAAGAAAGTTAGAGATACCAAGGGAACATTTCATGCAAAGATGAGCTCAATGAAAGACAGGAATGGTATGGACCTAACAGAAGCAGAAGATATTAGGAAGAGGTGGCAAGAGTACACAGAAGAACTATACAAAAAAGATCTTCATGACCAGATAATCACGATGGTGTGATCACTCACTTTGAGCCAGACATCCTGGAATGCGAAGTCAAGTGGGCCTTAGGAAGCATCACTACGAACAAAGCTAGAAGAGGTGATGGAATTCTATCACCTCAATAGTTGAGCTATTTCAAATCCTAAAAGATGATGCTGTGAAAGTGCTGTACTCAATATGCCAGCAAATTTGAAAATCTCAGCAGTGGCCATAGGACTGGAAAAGGTCAGTTTTCATTCCAATCCCAAAGAAAGACAATGCCAAAGAACGCTCAAACTACCGCACAACTGAATTCATCTCACACGCTAGTAAAGTAATGCTTAAAATTCTCCAAGCCAGACTTCAACAGTATGTGAACCGTGGACTTCCAAATGTTCAAGCAGGTTTTAGAAAAGGCAGAGGAACCAGAGATCAAACTGTCAACATCCGCTGGATCATCGAATAAGCAAGAGAGTTCCAGAAAAACATCTATTTCTGCTTTATTGACTATGCCAAAGCCTTTGACTGTGTGGATTACAATAAACTGTGGAGAATTCTGAAAGAGATGGGAATACCAGACCACCAGACCTGCCTCTTGAGAAATCTGTATGCAGGTTAGGAAGCAATAGTTAGAAATGGACATAGAACAACAGTGCTGGGAGCGAGCTCCGCCCGTGGCAAAGGTCATGAGGAAGGAGGCTTGGCATACGCAAAGGCCACCTGATGTGAAGAACTGACTCCTTTGACAAGACCTCAATGCTGGGAGCGATTGAAGGCTGGAGGAGAAGGGGACGATAGAGGATGAGATGGTTGGATGGCATCACCAACTCCACGGACATGAGTTTGAGCAAGCTCTGGGAGTTGGTGATGGACAGGGAGGCCTAGCATGCTGCAGTCCATGGGGTTGCAAACAGTCAGACATGACTGAACGACTGAACTTAACTAAACCCAAACTGATGTTGCAACAGACTCTTGAGAGTCCCTTGAACTGCACGGAGATCAAACTAGTCAATCCTAAGGGAAATCAACCGTGAATACTCACTGGAAGGATTGATACTGAAGGTGAAGCTCCTTGGAAAAGACCCCGATGCTGGGAAAGACTGAAGGCAAAAGGGGAAGAGAGTGGCAGAGGATGAGATGGTTGGATAACATCACTGATTCAATGGATATGAACTCGAGCAAACTCCAGGAGATAGTGACGGACAGGGAGACCTGGTGTGCTACAGTCCATGGAGTCCCAAACAGTCAAACACAACTTAGTGATTGAACAACAACAACCAAACATTAGAGCTTTCCAGATGACTCAGTGGTAGAGAATCTGCCTGCCAAGCAGGAGATGTGGGTGCTATCCCTGGGTTGGGAAGATTACCTGGAGAAGTAAATGGCAATCCATTCCAGCATTTTTGCCAGGATAATCCCATGGACAGAGCAGCCTGGAAGGCTACAGTTTATGGGGTTGTAAAGAGTCAGATACAACTTTGCAACTGCAAACAACAAACCAAACATAAATATTAAAAATGTCACTAAAGTAGACATAGTATAACATAATCTGATATGATAGTGGGAGAGGAAAGGAAAAGAACATATGACAGTGTTAATTATCTCATCTTTTATAGTAGAGAAATAGCATGTATTTAAAAATCATAATGGTTTCCTTTATTCTTTTTTTAAAAAATTTATACTGTTTTAAATTAACTAATTATTTTTTTTAATGTTTTTGGCTACACCATGAAGCATATGGGATTTTAGTTTCCAGACCAGGGATTGAACTTATGTGCCCTGCACTGTCAGCAACGCAGTTTCAACCACTGGACCACCAGGGAAGTCATAGTTCCTTTGTTCTTAAACTCAGGAGATTTTTTCCTAGGGAAATAATAATTTATATCACTTAGAAAACATTTATCTGAAATTTTTAAATGTATTAAGTTTTATTCCAGATTTCCTTTTGTGAACCACAATTAACACTACAAGTTAATAGGTTTTAACTTTAAAAGAGCATATGGTATTAACAGATTTTTTTCCTTTTCCTCTTTCTTTTCTCCTGTTCAGTATATATAAACAGAAGTATATTTCATATATTCTGCAAATGTTTAAGGTGGTTTTTAATCTGTGAGTGTTTGTAGTTTAAAATGATTTTTTTCCTTGATATTTTTATAGGATTTGAAATTCTATGTTTGTATAGGTACTATTTTAATTTATTGGGTCATTGCTTAAAGTAATATGGGCTCAAGATACAAACTTTGGGACCCAAAAGAGAGTCAAAAAGGAGAAAAAACTCACTCATTCTATCATATATTGACACTGCAATTAAAACTATGTTTTTTGGATTTTTAAAATTTTTTCCTATTCCTAAGAATTTCAGTGCAGACAAGTTTGTTACTATTTTGTATGATATGCATTACTCTACCACAGCATCAATTTTCCAGTCATTATAAATGTCTTAAAAGCACCTTTTTAATGACTATATAATATTTCATTGAGTATATACACTGTAATTTAGATTAAGTACATCTAACACAGTTGAAAAGGGCCATAAATATACAAATAGCCTTGAATATTCATATGGTTCAAACATATGATTAAAGGAACAAAGATGGGCATGTTGATATTCATTTTTCTTAATTATATTAATATTTAACCAAGAAATCATAAGCAGAACCTGTAAAATTTTTTCTTTACATGTTTTGAAAAATAAGGTCTTAGAATTAGGTTGAATGCAGATGATTCCTGAATTTAAGAAGAAATATATAGTTCATAAAATTTCATATACCCACTTTATTAATCAATAAAATAATTTAATTTCTCATTTTCAAAGCTACTTGTAAACAAAATGAGAGATCAGGTACCCAATTTTTACTCGGGTTATAAATAAATAGAGAACCTGAGTTGTACTTAACAAATGAGGAAATGGAATATGTAATTTAAAATCTCCAGATACCTAAATGTCCATTGAGAGAGGAATGGATACAGAAAACATGGTGTATATATAAATGGAATATTACTTAGCCATAAAAAAGAACACAACTATTTCATTTGCAGAGACATAGATGGACCTAGAGTTTATCATACATAGTGAAGTGCGTCAGAAAGAAAAAAATATCATATATTAATGCATATATGTGGAATCTAAAAAATTAGCATAGATGATCTCACTACTTGCAAGGCAGAAATAGAGACATAGATATAGGGAACAAACATATGGACAGCAAAGGGGAAAGGGGGGTGGGACGAAATGAGAGATTGATACTGATATATACACACTGCTATGTATAAAATAGATAACTGATGCAAACCAACTGTGCAGCACAGGGAACTCTGCTCAGGGTTCTGTGGTGACCTAAATGGAAAGGAAGCAATAAAAGAGGGGATATATTTATGTATACATGTGGCTGATTCACTTTGCTGTACAGCAGAAACTGACACAGCCGTGTAGATCAACTATGTGTGTGTTTGTGTGTGTTCAGTCGCTCAGTCATGTCTGACTCTTTGTGACTCCATGGACTGTAGCCCGCCAGGCTCCTCTGTCCATGGGATTTCCCAGGCAAGAAGACTGGAGTGGGGTGCCATTTACTCCTCCAGGGGATCTTCTCAACCCAGGGATTGAACCCGTATCCCTTGTGCCTCCTGCACTGGCAGGCAGATTCTTTATCACGTGCCACCTAGGAAGACCCATAAAGCAACTATACTCCAACAACAACAAAAATTCTGCTTATATTTCATGGGCCAGACTAAGGACCAAGAAGCAGGAATGTATAATGAAAATCACTCCTTCGGGAAGAGTACTGGAGTGAGGGAAAGTAGATTATTTGGCAGAAAAGTAATTTAGTCATGTTATGGACTGAACGGTATACTCCCCTCCATCTCCCTGACAAATTCATATGTTGAAGTCCCCTGCTTAGAATGTGACTGAAGACAGAGTCAAAGACATGATTAAGGTTAAATGAGGTTGAATGGATGGTCCCTAAATCAATCTGACAAATGTCTTTATGAGACGAGGAGGTTAGAACACACGGACACCAGGGGCCTGTGTGCACAGACAGACATCCATGAGCAGATGGAGGGAACAAGACGATAGCCACCTGCAAGCCATGGAGAGAGGCCTCAGAAGAAGCCACCCAAGACAAGTCAAAACCAGTATGTCTTCCTGAAAGTTCCAAGGATATTTTACTGATTTGTGTAGCATTATGGAGCCTAAATCAGAAATAGGCTAGAAAGAGAAAAATAAGAAAACTCAATAAAGCAGGAAAGCAAGGAGGAAATTTAGCCAATATCACATGATTTAGGACTACAATTCTTTGAGAATTTATATGAAAACACCATATGTGTATAAGAAATATATTTTTCACTATACCTATTTCTTGTAAACTTTCCAGTGAGTGAGGTTGATTTTTGAAGTTAACTGACTGCAAGTCATTATTTGCAGAATTAAACTATTTCTACAGTAAAAGGTTGATGTTAGGTTACAGGCAAAGTTTTTTGAGTGTCCATTCCAAAAAACTTTAAAAAAAAGGTGAGGCTGGGGGGTTGGGTGGGTGATATAACCTCATAGACAGCTAAAGGGAGGTTATCTGGGCAATGGAATTAAAAAATTCCATTCTTTGAGCAAAACATAGAATAAATTCCATTATAAATGACATTCTCTAAATATAAGTGAGTGCTGTCTTAAACCTTAATATCTGAAGACTTACTAGCTTTGGTGATATAGCTACTATTTTCTTGGGGGGGTGGTTAATCAATATTCAATCAATTAATCAATTAATCACTTTAATCAATTAGACCATAGTGTGTTAAAATCAAAACACTCTGTAAACTTCTAAACTATTAAATAAAATAAGCTACAATAGAACACAAATGAATACAATACATTAAGAAATACAAGACATGTTTTGGGTGATTAAAAGTATTTGCTAGGGTTTACTGTCGGTTTTTAAAGTATTATTATAGTCTGCTCAGTGTTCACATTGAGTTAGATATTACTGTTTTTTTTTCTTTAAATGGATTTTTTCTTACATAAGAACATAAAACCTATTTGAAAAATCACACAATTACGTAGTTGTTCCTTTGGTACAGGCTGCACTTTTGGTACAGCTGTGTTAAAAAAAAATTCACTTTTTTCAGAATAAAATTTCTAAGTAGGAGCAAACAAATATTGTAGGAATAATTTTAAGGACATTTTTGAAAGCTTGATGTACAGAAAACCAAAAAATACCTCATTATGTTGTTAAAATTCTAGTTCTATTCTATTG
>NW_011494677.1:12785019-12804482 GCF_000754665.1 Bison bison bison | reverse complement strand
TCTATTCTATTGAACTCTAAATGCTCATCAAACTGAGTTATCCTATTTAGAACAATCTAATTAGAAAGGAATATATTCTGGAATCATTTAAGTCTATCAGGGGAAGAGAATTAATGCAACTATATCATCTCGAATTTCAGAGTGCATACATCCTATTAATGCTAATTACATTTATAAAATGCAAATTACTTACTTCCCTTTGCTCTGTGTATTTATGTTAATGTGCATAATTTAAACGAAGGCAAAAACACGCTTAAGTCGATAATGTTCATATAAAACCAAAATGATGAGTTTATTTTTTAAAAAATAGCTATTGGAATGGCATGTTTGCCCAAATACTTTAATGCTCCAATTTTCCAGTTTCTTTATTTATACTTTTTATTTCAACTCTCTAAAAATGAAAGTATCTGTACAGGGTTAAATTTGTTTCTGATCTCAAAGTTTATCTAGGGGAATTTAAAACCACTTTTGGGATTTGGCTAAGAGGCTGAGAGATAAACAGAAAACTGACAGATGGGAAGAATAATATTGGTGCTAATTAACTGAATCCAAAAATGATACTACCTAAAAATGATCTCAAACGCTGCCTTAACTGTGTAGGCTCCATAAAAGAGCATAGGAAACAGCACCTGTCTCAGGGGATGGACTAATTTACGTTTAGGTCTTGGCTCTGCCCTTTACCAGCTCTATAACTTTAGGCAAGTGTCTTAACATCTCTAGACTCATCTATAAAATGGATCTAATAATCATATAAACCTCTCAGTCATTGTTGTGAAGACAACACAGGACAATTTAAGCCTTTAGAACTTAGTAGCAGTACTTGGCAATGTAATAATTGCTCAGTTAAATTAATTATTATTATCATACATTCACGTGTGCTAAGTTGCTTCAGTCGTGTTTGATTCTTTGCGACCCTATGGATTGTAGTCCGCCAGGCTCCTCTGTCCATGGAATTCTCCAGGCAAGAACAGTGGAGTGGGTTGCTATTTCCTACTCCAGGGGATCTTCCCTATCCAGGGATTGAGCCCACGTCTCTTTATGTCTCCTGCATTGCCGGTGTGTTTTCTACCACGAGCACCACTTGGGAAGCCCCAACTATTATTATCATGCAGCAACAAATCATGTATAAGGGGGACCTGTAGCAGTTGACAATTATCCAAACCTTTTAGTAGGTAACAGCAAAAGAAAGTCAATAAATCTCTGTATCAACATATGTCACAGAAGAGAGGGGTGGCTTGAAGACAGAAGAATGCCTTCATTAACAGAGTGATTTGAACAGAGTCCGGCTAAGATGGTCAGTGCTGGAGTGGGATGAGCATGGGATGTGGCTTCCCAGGTGACTCCGTGGTAAAGAATCCACCTGCCAATGCAGGAGACTCTGGAGACACGGGTTTGATCCCTAGGTCGAGAAGATTGCCTGGAGAAAGAAATGGCAACCCACCCTAGTATTCTTGCCTGGAGAATCCCATGGGCAGTGGAGCCTGGTGAGCTACAGTCCATGGGGTTGAAAAGAGTCAGACATGACTGAGCAACTGAGCAGGCATGCACATCCGAGCAAGGGATGTAGTGTGTGAGTATAGCAGAAGAATACAAAAAGTAAGACTATGAAATGAACTCCGAGTTCTAAACTACCAACCTTTCCTAGTTATTTAACCTGTTTTTTAAATGTATTTTCATTTCTTTGAACATTCAATTTTAAGTTTTTTCTACTATGAAGAAATAAACACATACTTAATTGGTTAAAAAAAAAAAAAAAACACACCAGAAATCCACAGCTGTAAAATTATGCAGTATTTTTTTTACCTGAATTTTCCTGCAGTTAAATTCCAGGATGCATGTGCTTCTCTCATATCTGTTCCATTTGTTACTCCTAGTGAAATTCAATTACTGTGTCAATGAAATTAGGTAACTTTGGTCAGTAGAGTTGAATTTTTTTTGTTGTTCTATGAACCTATTAACTTCAAACCAATGCTCTGAGTAACAGTGGCAACAAGACTTCAATTTAAAGAACAAATTCAGATGAAGCATGCTTGTTTAATATTAAAGCAACACTTTATAAGGAGCCCCACTACTGGTTTTATGGATCCTGCTCTGTACATCAAAACATCTGATATTTCACAATCTACCATGGTAATTTGATTATTTTTAGAGGTAACATCAATGTTGATACTGTATAATATCATCTATTGAAAATACCTATTCTTCAGATTGATATAAAAAGTCATATTACAATTCCAAATTACAATTCCAAATTCCAGCAGAATTTTTTGAATTGTAACTTGATTCTAAAACCAAGGTATAATACTAGGCATAACAACCTCACACCTGTCAGAACGGCTATCATCAAAAGGACCACAAATAACAAGTGTTGGTGAGGATGTGGAGAAAAGCAACCCCTCCTACACTGTTGTGGGGAAGGTAAATTGGTACAGTCACTGTGGAAAACAGTATGGACTTTTATGGGGAACACATGTATACCTGTGATGGATTCATTTTGATATTTGGCAAAACTAATACAATTATGTAAAGTTTAAAAATAAAATAAAATTTAAAAAAAAACAAAAAAAACTAAAGCTATAACTGCCATATGACCAAGCAATTCTACTCCTGGGTGTATATCCAAAAGAAAACCAAATGCACTAATTAGAAAAGATATATGCATCCCGATGTTTATAACACCATTATTTACCACAGACAAGACACAGAATCAATCGAAGTGTCCATCAACAGATGAGCGGATAAAGATGCGGTATATATGCAAACATACACACAGTATAATGCTACTCAGCCATAAAAAAGGATGAAATTTTGCCATTTGTAATAACATGCATGGTCTTGGAAGGTATGTGAAATGAAACGTCAGACAAAGACAAATACTCTATGGAATCACATATATGGAACCTAAAAAAAACAAGTTAAATTAATGAACATTAAAAAAACAAATGTATTCACAGATATAGAGAACAAATTAGTGGTTACCAGTGGGAGGAGGTAAGAGGCGAGAGGTAGTAAAGGGATATGGAATTAAGAGATATCAACTACTATGTATAAAATAAACAAGCTACAAGGACATATTGCCTAGCTCAAGGAATATAGCCAATGTTTTATAATAACTATATGGAATACAATTTTTAAAATTGTGAATTACTATGTTGTACACCTGAAACTTCTATAATATTGTATAGCAGGTAGACCTCAATAAAAACAAAAACAAAAACACACCGGCATAATACTCTTGAAGAAGATAAAACCAGAGGAACTTTCTGGAGAGATATCAAGGCATACGATAAAGGTATATTATACTGTACTATACAATGAGACCTTGACTCATATTGATCAAAATAATAAGAGTGTTTCTAAGTGGCTTATACGCATATTTAAAGGACCTTATATCTGTAATTCAGTCACTATTTCATTACATAAAATACTTGAACATATTTTTGCAGCATAATGATTTGACCTTGGTGGCTCAGAGGGTAAAGTGTCTGCCTGCAAGGTGGGAGACCTCGGTTCGATCCCTGGGTCAGGAAGATCCCCTGGATAAGGAAATGGCAACCCACTCCAGTATTCTTGCCTGGAGAATCCCATGGACAGAGGAGCCTGGTAGGCTACAGACTATGGGTTTGCGAAGAGTCGGACACGACTGAGCGACTTCATTTTCTTTCTTTCTTTTAGAAGTAGAAATATGAATAACTGACCACGTTGAGTAAAAAATTTTAAATTGACATCATTTCCAGTTCACAACTCAAGAGCCCCAGGCAACTACCTTCTTGCAAAGGCCTTTGTGCCATCCTGTACATCACTGCTGCTGCTGCTGCTGCTGCTAAGTCACTTCAGTCGTGTCCGACTCTGTGCAACCCCATAGACAGCAGCCCACCAGGCTCCCCCGTCCCTGGGATTCTCCAGGCAAGAACACTGGAGTGGGTTGCCATTTCCTTCTCCAATGCATGAAAGTGAAAAGTGAAAGTGAAGTCGCTCAGTTGTGTCCGACTCTTAGCGACCCCATGGACTGTAGCCCACCAGGCTCCTCCATCCATGGGATTTTCCAGGCAAGAGTACTGGAGTGGGGTGCCATTGCCTTCTCCAACGTACATCACTGCAGTGAGCTTTATTTAAGAAGAAAATTATATGATTCACTTTGATGCCCCAACTGGAATGGAAAGTTTGGGCTTAATGAATACTTAAGAAGGACATTAAGATGATACGAGAGGTTTTGACTACTTCAAACATACTTTGGTCCACAATGGAGGAAATGACCATGCAGTGACAAAATTGAGACCTTCAAAAGTCACTTTCAAAAATGACTTATTCATGGTCATATCTAAATTGATGTAAGTATGTTATACAACTTTTGGTTCAATCTCAAGTATGACAGAGTTTTAGAAATTTATTTTATCTTCATTTTGTGGCCAATTGTTCTTGATCTAAAAATATTTCACCATCTTGTAGGCTCTGAATTACAGAGATCTTTTGAGGCAGGTATTCTGGAAAAGCAAGGCAAGTTTTAGGCATAAGTTGGAGAGACCTCTGTTTTGCTTTCACCATATAAGATTCAAGATAGACTTGTTTCAATAAAGGAAATCAACCCTGAATATTCATTAGAAGGACTGATGCTAAAGCTGAAGCTCCAGTACTTTAGCCACCTAATGCAAAGAGCTGATTCTTTGGAAAAGACTTTGATGCTGGGAAAGATTGAAGGCAAAAGGAGAAGGGGACAACAGAGGATGAGACGGTTGAATATCACCGACTCAGTGGACATGAATTTGAGCAAACTCTGGGAGATAGTGAAGGACAGGGTAGCCTGGCATGCTGCAGTCCATGGGGTTGCAAAAAGCTAGATGTGACATAGCGACTGAGCAACAACATGAACAAAAAGTTTCAATTTGGAAAATTCTCCACAAATGTTCCCACCAGAAATATACCAAAGACATTTTCTCAGAGCTAAGAATTATTTCATATATTTCTCATGTATTACTGAATAATTAAAAATTTGTTCACAATGATTATTTTTATTATTATTATTATTGAATAGGGTAGCCTATTTTAATTAATTTTTCCTTGTGCACATAGCCAGAGGATACATTGAAATTGAGAATTATGTTATTCAATTATGGTATTAAACCAGTGGAACTGGAAAAAACTTTCACAGTCGTAAATTTATAATGCCATGATTCATGAGGTCTTCTATGTGAATTTTCTTCTTCCCTAGAAAATTGAGTAAATTTAAGACAATTGTTCTCACAGGTGAACTGAAAAAAAAATTAATGGTAATAAATAGAAAATTTCTTCTGGGGACACTAATATATTCTTTAAAACAGTGTTTTCCAGTTTGGAAACAACCAGAAAATGCAAATAATAACCATTATGCTGCTGCTGCTGCTAAGTTGCTTCAGTCGTGTCCAACTCTGTGGGACCCCATAGACGGCAGCCCACCAGGCTCCCCGGTCCCTGGGATTCTCCAGGCAAGAACACTGGAGTGGGTTGCCATTTCCACTTCCAATGCATGAAAGTGAAAAGTGAAAGTGAAGCTGCTCAGTCGTTTCTGACTCTTTACAACCCCTTGGAATGCAGCCTACCAGGCTCCTCCATTGCCATTGCCTTCTCCAATAACAATTATGACAAGTGTTATAATGAATGAGCACTGGGAAACAAATTTCATGCAAACTATTTTGTATCCATTTCTCAATAAATATTTTCTTATCGTTATGTTCCATTTTGCTGTTAATCGAATTTTTCCATTAAGCACATTTGATTTTGATTTGGGGACTTCCCTGGTAGTTCAGTTGGTAAAGAATCTGCCTGCAATGCAGGAGACCCAGGTTCAATCCTTGGGTGGAGATGATCCCCTGGAGTAGGAAATGGCAACCTTCTTGACTGGAGAATCTCATGGACAGAGGAACCTCGCAGGCTACAGTCTATGGAGTTGCAAAGAGTTGGACACGACTTAGTGACTAAACTATCAGATTTGATTTTATGGCAATTTTGACACTATTAAACAATTTGCCACTTAAAATTGATGCAGAAATACAGAAAATGGGTAAATTTTTTTAAGCTGTTTGTTTGCCGTTGTGTTAAGGTTTGAGAAAAAGTAACTTTTTGAGATAAAATAATCTCTAAAATTGCAGTCCTGACAAGTTCTATGTTTGCTTTGAAACACTGCACTAATCATTCATTCCACTGTAATTGTATTAATTAGATTGTATGAAAAAATAGTAGATCACTGCAAAGTTCAAAGGGCAAAACTTTTTCAGCAATTGTTGTGTTCCTTTTATTTCATCAGATAAAAGCAAAAGAGGATAAAAGCTTGAGGCTGTTTGGTCTTCTCAGTACATGCTTCTGTTCACTGGATTTCTAAGCAGCTTTTATTTTTCCTAATGTATGTGCCATGTTTCTTAATTTTTCATGGCTAATGTCATCCTGGAAGAGATTCACAATTTTATCCTGTGGCTGTTATAAGTGCTTAGAGCTCATCTACTTAGTTTGAATTTGAAGGATGTAGCAATGATAAGGATTCCCCCCCACCATCCTTGTGCAATTGTAGAGTTCTGAAAGCGTTAACAAAATGTAATACAGATGAAATACATTAGGACAGTCATCTTATACTAAGATATAAGCCGTACCTGGACATAAAAAGTATATGTATTTAGCTAAAAACAGGACGAGCTTTGTGATCACAGGGAGAGGCACAGTTTGTCTCTGCATCCTGTCAGCCATGACCTTTGGACATTCCCCCAGACAGGACATCTTATTTCTTCATGGAAACCAGTATCCATATTTCTAGTTTCATATTTTCTCCTGCAGACATATTCTCAAGAACTCAGGAGACAAACACCTTCTCTGCATACTAATGTATTTAAGTTATGCCTGCTGATGCATAAAATGAATGCACTCTATTCAGAGAACAGGATAATTCCAACTTGAATGGTGATGACTAAGTGGTAGGGTGAGAAGAAGACAGAATAACGGCTGCAGAGCCAACTAGATCTTTGTTTTAAACTTTTTCTACCCTTCATTAGCAAGTTGTTCACTTTTTCTGAATATCAGTTTTTCCATCTGTCAAATGGGTTACTGTGTGGGCTAGTGAGAAAATGAGGTATACATTGAAGTAGTAATGAAAGCTGCCATGAACTGTCCTATGTGGTTCACAATGAATGACTTGAAAGGGTGAATGACTTAGAGCTTTTTGATTGTATATCTGTAAGCAAAAGGTTAAAGAAAGGATTTTCATAGGTCCCAACCACATGAATGAATACTTTAATAATCTGAAAGTAGATACATAGGAGAGATTTCTATCCAATATCATTTTCCAAATAGTTGCTATTTTCCTAAAAACTTGTTGTTTTTGTTTTTCGTTTGTTTGTGTCTTCTGGGATCTTGATCAGATTTTCCCCCTTTGGGGGAAAAGTTTAGCATCAAAACTGACATAAAACTATTAAATGTAAAAGTTGTTAGACTCTTTCATGGATTTGGCTTTTCCTACATTCCTGCTTACTTTTCTTCTTTGGTTACAAATATGTATTCTTATATATGTTTTCATATGCACACATATATATGATTTTTTTCAGTTCTCTCTCTACCTAAATGTATACTATCTATACTATTTTATTTACAATTTTAAGCTAAATATTTTTTTTCTGTAGGAGAGTAATTAAAAGTAACTTGAGAAAGTATTTTTAAAAGTAAAGTGTTTATTTCACAAATTATAGAGAAGAGTACGCTAGCAAATTTGGAAAACTCAGCAGTGGCCATGGGATTGGAAAAGGTCAGTTTTCATTCCAATCCCAAAGAAAGGCAATGCCAAAGAATGCTCAAACTACCGCACAATTGCACTCATCTCACACGCTAGTAAAGTAATGCTCAAAATTCTCCAAGCCAGGCTTCAACAATACGTGAACCGTGAACTTCCAGATGTTTAAGCTGATTTTATAAAAGGAGAGGAACCAGAGATCAAATTGCCAACATCCACTGGATCATGGAAAAAGCAAGAGAGTTCCAGAAAAACATCTATTTCTGCTTTATTGACTATGCCAAAGCCTTTGACTATGTGGATCACAATAAACTGTGGAAAATTCTGAAAGAGATGGGGATACCAGACCACCTGACCTGCCTCCTGAGAAATCTGTGTGTAGGTCAGGAAGCAACAGTTAGAACTGGACATGGAACAACAGACTGGTTCCAAATAGGAAAAGGAGTATGTCAGGCTGTATATTGTCACCCTGCTTATTTAACTTACATGCAGAGTACATCATGAGAAATGCTGGGCTGGATGAAGCACAAGCAGGAATCAAGATTGCCGGGAGAAATATCAATAACCTCAGATATGCAGATGACACCACCCTTATGGCAGAAAGTGAAGAAGAACTAAAGAACCTGTTGATGAAGGTGAAAGAGGAGAGTGAAAAAGTTGGCTTAAAGCTCAACATTCATAAAACAAAGATCATGGCATCCAGTCCCATCACTTCATGGCAAATAGATGGGGAAACAGTGGAAACAGTGGCAGACTTTGGTTTTTTGGGCTCCAAAATCACTGCAGATGGTGATTGCAGCTATGAAATTAAAAGACGCTTACTCCTTGGAAGAAAAGTTATGACCAACCTAGACAGCATATTGAAAAGCAGAGACATTACTCTGCCAACAAGGTCCATATAGTCAAGGCTATGGTTTTTCCAGTAGTCATGTATGGATGTGAGAGTTGGACTATAAAGAAATCTGAGCACCGAAGAATTGATGTTTTTGAACTGTGGTTTTGGAGAAGACTCTTGAGAGTCCCTAGGACTGCAAGGAGATCAAACCAGTCTATCCTAAAGGAAATCAGTCCTGAATATTCATTGGAAGGACTGATGCTGAAGCTGAAACTCCAATATTTTGGCCACCTGATGCGAAGAGCTGACTCATTTGAAAAGACCGTGATGTTGGGAAAGATTGAAGGTGAGAGGAGAAGGGGATGACAGAGAATGAGATGGTTGGATGGCATCCTCAATGGGCAGGTGTTTGAGTAAGCTCCGGGAGTTGGTGATGGACAAGGAGGCCTGGCGTGCTGTGGTCCATGGGGTCGCAAAGAGTCGGATACGACTGAGCAACTGAACTGAACTGAGGGAAGAGTAAAGAAGAAAAAAAAAGATTAAGTTTTTAGAATGGCTGATTTAAAATATTGAGCCAATTATTGAGCACTGAATTTTATTCCTCTTTCTATTTTAAATTTCAGTGAATGAAATATGGCACTGACTGTTAACTTGTTACCTTCTAATAAAACTAACAGAGTTCTCTTGGGTAGGAGTATCTAACTATCTGATCCCAGTGGATTATTGTGTGCATTCTTACTAAAATTCCATAACAATGTAGTATAGGATGAATATATGCAATATTGAGAAGTCAGACTGATAAATAGCCTGATAATACAACCTATAAGGAATTCATGATATTAGTGACAAAGACCTAACACCTCCAGGAAGGCCTTATCTCCAAATATAGTCACATTGTGGATTAGTGCTCCAACATACAAATTTTGGAGGAGACACAATTCAGTCCATAACAATATCCACTCTGGAAAAAAAAAGGTTTCAACTCCCCCAGCTCCCCAAACAAGCAGTATCATACTTCAAGGAATGCGACCTTAAAATCTAGAAGACAATAGAACAATATCTGAGGAATTTTGATGAGAAAATGCTATAATTCAATTTATATACATGACAGTACTTCAGGTGCCAGAAAAACAAAAAACAAAAATTGAAAATAAATAAAAGCACATGAATGAGGAAGATATGGCAAAAATATTGATTAAAGATGCAAATTTAAATTACTGTTAGACTCCTCATTATAAAAATAAGAATAAACATTAAAATTTTTTCTAAAACATTTTAAATGTAATAGAATATTTCTAAATTGAAATGCTGAAAAACTGAAAAGTTGATGGTTCAGGAGCAATGAAAAGAAGCAGTATAAATGTAGCAAATGCTTTGTTTAAAATAGATTTGACACAGGTTCTGTCACTTTGACACTCTTGATACTAAGATGCATAAGAAATATATATAGGGTAATGATTACCTTTGAAAAATATAAAGGCAATTATGTCACTTGTTCAGTTATTTTTATTTTTCCTTTTTTAGGGGATGTTATGCTAGCTTCTTTGCAGGAAATCAAATGTACGTGATGTAAAATGTCAAACAATCATTGCCAATAAATGTTAAGGGATTTCACTTAAGAACATACAAAAGCAGAGATAGCTTCATACAATACAATGCATAGTCCAAAAAAGAAGTCATAAAGGATAAGAGCTGCAGTATTTGACATGATTTGTTACTGTTGTCTAGTCACTAAGTCATGTCCAACTCTTTGGCCACCCCATAGACTGTAGGCTTCTCTGTCCATGGGGTTTCCAAGGCAAGAATACTGGCATGGGTTGCCATCCCTTTTTCCAGGCAAAGTTCCCAACCCAGGGATCAAACCTGGCAGGTGGATTCTTTATTGCTGAGCCACAAAGGGAGCTGTATTTGACAAGGGAGCCCCTGGATGTATGTGGTTATTTAAATTTTTTAAAGTTTCATTAAAAATTAAAGGGCTTCCCTGGTAGTTCATAGGTAGAGGATCCACCTGCCAATGCAGGAGACACGGTTCAATCCCTGGTCCAGAAAGATCGCATAAGCCCTGGAACAACTAAGCCCATGCACCACAACAACTGAGCTTGTGCTCTGGAGCTCTGGAGCTGTGACTACTGAAACCAGCGTGTCCTAGAGCCAATGCTCTGCAATTAGAGAAGCCACCAAAATGAGAAGCCTGCGTGCTGCACAGAGTAGCCCCACTCACTGCAACTAAAGGGAAGCCTGCGTGTCAACGAAGACCCAGCACAGCCAAAAATACAATAAATAAATAAACAAAATTAAAAGTGCAGTTCCTCAGTTACACTAGCAATATTCCAAGCAATCAATAGCCTTGCTTGGTTAGTGGCTACTGTATTGTACAGCATAGACACAGAATGTTTCCATCATGGCAGAAAATCCTATTGAACAGTATGGTTCTAAAGGGTATTATGCTGAAGGAAATAAGTCAGATGGAAAATGACACATACCACATTACTTCATTCAACTGTGGAATATAAAACACAAACAAAAAATAAAAATAATGAATGAACCAAACCAAACATGCAGATACAGAGAAGAGAGAGAAAGAGGTGGGGAGGGGGTAAAATGAGTCAAAGTGATCAACTGAATGGTGATGAACAGAAACTAAATTTTTGGTGGTGATCACACAGTCATGTATATAGAAGTAGATATAACGGTATAGACATGCAACATATGGTGTGATAAACCAAAGTTACCTCAAGAAAAAAATCTTAAAAAACAGAGTGTATAAATACTAATACAAGGTAAGAGGCACAAGTCAGAATCACCTTGGGAACTGTCTCCTATTTTGCAGATGGATCCACAGAGTCAGTCAAATTTTCTGTTATTTATAGAAAACAGTCGGGCAGGTGTGAAAAAATATATGTAGGCTTCATTATACTATTATTTACAAGCTTAAAATATTAGATATAATGTTTTGCCCAGTAATATTGCAACATAGTTAAAGAAATAATGTGTATAACACTATCAGGCAAACATTAAAGTATCAGATCAGATCAGTCGCTCAGTCGTGTCTGACTCTTTGTGACCCCGTGAATCACAGCACGCCAGGCCTCCCTGTCCATCACCAACTCCCAGAGTTCACTCAGACTCACGTCCATCGAGTCAGTGATGCCATCCAGCCATCTCATCCTCTGTCGTCCCCTTCTCCTCCTGCCCCCAATCCCTCCCAGCATCAGAGTCTTTTCCAATGAGTCAACTCTTCCCATGAGGTGGCCAAAGTACTACAGTTTCAGCTTCAGCATCATTCCCTCCAAAGAAATCCCAGGGCTGATCTCCTTCAGAATGGACTGGGTGGATCTCCTTGCAGTCCAAGGGACTCTCAAGAGTCTTCTCCAACACCACAGTTCAAAAGCATCAATTCTTCAGCGCTCAGCCTTCTTCACAGTCCAACTTCACATCCATACATGAGCACAGGAAAAACCATAGCCTTGACTAGACTGACCTTTGTTGGCAAAGTAATGTCTCTGCTTTTGAATATGCTATCTAGGTTGGTCATAACTTTCCTTCCAAGGAGTAAGCGTCTTTTAATTTCATGGCCTCAGTCACCATCTACAGTGATTTTGGAGCCCAGAAAAATAAAGTCTGACACTGTTTCCACTGTTTCCCCATCTATTTCCCATGAAGTGGTGGGACCGGATGCCATGATCTTCGTTTTCTGAATGTTGAGCTTTAAGCCAACTTTTTCACTCTCCACTTTCACTTTCATCAAGAGGCTTTTGAGTTCCTCTTCACTTTCTGCCATAAGGGTGGTGTCATCTGCATATCTGAGGTTATTGATATTTCTCCCAGCAATCTTGATTCCAGCTTGTGTTTCTTCCAGTCCAGCATTTCTCATGATGTACTCTGCATATAAGTTAAATAAACAGGGTGACAATATACAGCCTTGATGAACTCCTTTTCCTATTTGGAACCAGTCTGTTGTTCCATGTCCAGTTCTAACTGTTGCTTCCTGACCTACATACAAATTTCTCAAGAGGCAGATCAGGTGGTCTGGTATTCCCATCTCCTTCAGAATTTTCCACAGTTTGGAAATATGTTTAGGATGCATTGTTTTAAAAAAAGATAAGTGAATAGTGCAAAAATGGACATATAACATAATTATATATATATATATATATAATATACACACATACAAAATCATAGAGAAAAGTTTAGGAGGATTTACTTTTAACAATGGGCTTCCCACATGGCTTAGTGGTAAAGAATTCACCTGCCAATGCAGAGGATGCACGAGACATGGGTTTGATCCCAGAGTCAGGAAGATCCCCTGGAAGAGGAAATAGCAACCTACTCCATTATTCTTGCTGGAGAATCCCATGGATAGAGAAACCCGGCAGGCTATAGTACATGGGTCACAAAGAGTCAGACATGAATGAGCAACTCAGCACGCATGCACTAAACAATATTTATCTCTGGAAGCAGTGGAATTTTAGAGTTTTTGTATATGTATGTGTGTTTACACGTTTATCACTATTTTCTCTCTTTTTTAAAACAAGGATCAGTTTTCTTTGTGTAACACGTTTAAAATTATTATTAAAAGGTAATTTTTAAAAGGCTACTTTATATGTATTTGATACATATTTTATTTGGTGAACTGAGTATTTAGGGCTCTTTTTTTCCCTCACTGTAGAGATTTTTTTTTTTTTTTTAAGCATACAATGAATACATTCTTATGAAGGGAGCTTCAATAACACCCAAGCTCTATCAGTCACAGATCTTCAGTTCAGTTCAGTCACTCAATGGTGTCCGATTCTTTGCAACCCCATGGACTGCAGCACGTCAGGCCTCCCTGTCCATCGCCAATTTCCAGAGTTTACCCAAACTCATGTCCATTGAGTCGGTGATGCCATCCAACCATCTCATCCTCTGTGGTCTCCTTTTCCTCCTGCCTTCAATCTTTTCCAGCATCAGCGTCTTTTCCAATGAGTCAGTTCTTTGTATCAGGTGACCAAAGTATTGGAGTTTCAGCTTCAGCATCAGTACTTCCAATGAATATTCAGGACTGATTTCCTTTAGGATGGACTGGTTGGATCTTCTTGTAAGTCCAATTAAATGTAAAGAGAAATGGATCCTGGCTGTGTTAAGCAGAAAAGAAACTATTTAAAAGGACACTGGGTAGCTCATAGAAACTCTAAAGAACTTGGTAGGTGGGATTAGAGCTTCCACAGCCAGAAGATATACCTGGACCAGCCCATTGGGAGGACACTGCTGGGCTCTGGATGGGCAACTTGGTTTGCTGACCCTGTGGGCAATGGACCGGTTGCCACTCCTAACATTACTGCTTTTTCAGTTTGAGAACTGCAGCTGCCAGAGAGGACTCACTACAAACCACTTTCCCAGACATCATTAGCTCTTGATTCTAAATTCACTTGATGATGTTGGGTCATGAGTCCATATCCTCCCTGCAAAGGAGGCTAGCGGAGCAGGTATGTGGCGTTTCCAGCTTTCATAATGTGAGGTGTTTCTAGATCATGGGAATCCCCAGAAGGTGATGGTGTCCCTCAAGAGTAATTATAGAGTAAAAGAGGAATGCACTCAGCGCCATCATCACTGTCTGCCTTCCGATAGCTCCTTCATGTGTTTGCAGTAATTATGATGCAAATTTAATGCAAGCAGGATTTTGTATGAATTGAACCATGAAATCATCAAAGATTTGCTATGTGTGTAAAAGATGGTCTTTAAAATGTTTTAACTATAAAATCACATTTCTGCAAACAACCATATCAAGTAGTTCTTATTAGTAGCCCCATAAATTTAGCCATAGAGAAATGGTGAAAATGGACAAGGGTCACAGTGCTGATGAGAAATATAACAAAGATTTTAATCCAGAGCTAACACCTCTAAATCTGAGGTTATACTATCTCCCATATCTTCAAAGAATATTGCTATTGTGGTAACGGGAGATGAATTTATATTTACTCTTACCCAGATTTATTAGAATATTTTTTTCATGCCAGTCATAAAGAAGTGAGAAAAAAAATTATCATTTTCCATTAGTGTAGCTGCTCTATTTTACCTTGCTTTGGGTGAGTCTACCCATTCCAGTATTCTGGCCTGGAGAATTCCATGGACCGTATAGTCCATGGGGTCACAAAGAGTGACTTTCACCACTTTCACTTGGGTGGGTCTGGGGATGTTTGGCTTTTTTTTTTTTTTTGTTTGTTTTAATTTATCTTGTACTTGAGGTTGTGATAGGTGTGCAAAATGTCAGGTTTCTTGTTTTTGTCTTTTCCAGGAAAGAAAACATTTGTCAACAATGGAACATTTTCTTTGGTGACTTTCTTCTTACTTCCCCTTCTTTCCAAACCAAAAAAAAATTTTTTTTGAGTTCTTGGTTTAAAAACTACATTTCTCAAAAAATAAATTTGAATGAACTTGTAAATTAACTATAAGAAGATCCACCAGTAAAGGCAAGGGGCCAATGCTTAATAATTCTTTTAAATATATGCATGTAGAAATTACTCTTTCCCTCCCAGAATAATAGTTACAACAGTTATATCAGATATCTACCTAAATTCTACAACTTTCCCAAACTTTAAGGCACAACATATTACTATGACTTTTTTTCACATAAAGATACTGTAGTATACAGATGAACTATGTAACTAAAATCAGTAGCTAGGCTCGAATGTAACATACACATAGTTTGATGATTTTAGTATGCAGACATGGGTGACCGCGTCCATCCATTTCGCTTTTCTGTAAAGGTCAATGCATAGCTTATACATGTGATTGCACCAAAAGTACCAGCTGGGGTAATTTTTTTTTTGAAGAATGCCTGGGCACATGACTTTACATTAGTATGGTAATAATTATTACTTTCATAATTAATTCAAATTTTAATAATGATCCCAAACCATGAAAGCAATAGATTCTTCTTTCCCAATCATTCAAATAAATTGAATAACTGTGTAAATTTATTCAATGTGCATTTCTCTCTCAATGACATTGGCTGTTTACTTTCATGGCACCGCTAAAATAGCAAGTAGCTCCTTTCCTGTCAGCCTCTTTCAAGAAAAAGTGGTGATTTTCCATCAGACCTTTGACTTGTCAACTTGAGCAAATTGACTCCGTGCAGCTGCTATGAAGCATTTAACAACTCCCTTTCTTTTCCCATCCAGTTGCAGATTCATTAGCTACGATGGCCACATTTTCAACACATGCATAAATGCATGGGTTTCTTGAACCGCCAAGGACTAGACAAACAGAATTTAAATGTATTCATGGAGCATTCTACTTGTGGCAATCACTTGGGACTTTATAAAGTCACACAGAGGGCTAATTCTCAGGAATAGGGTAGCTATTTATTCCCAACATGGAACCTGTAGGTTAGGCACAGATTATTTTAGCTTAAGGATTCTGTTTTGTCTTTCCAGATTTTCTGTCAGATATTGATGATAAAACTAGCCTCCAGCCAGTTATTTGATTCACATCTGTCATCTATCAGGAACACAACTTTCTCTGACTAGCTGTTCCTTTTCTTCTTTTAAGATTCCTTTTACTTTATAGAATCAATCAAATATTGCTGGAACTCAGTGGGAGTCCTTTTTGTGTATGTGTTATATAACCAGAAATTGTTTTGAGAAAGAGGTATTGAACTTGCCTGCCCAATTCTTACAGTTAAGTGGGCAGAGTTGATTTGGAAAATTATATCTTAAAGCTGTCAGGATATAATTTAATCAATGATTTCAATAAGCATCTTAATTGCCTTGTGTGTATTTTCATACTAAATATAAACTTTTTCCATTGCGGTTGTTGTTCAGTTGCTCAGTTGTGTTCGACTCTTTGCCACCCTGTGGGCTGCAGCACACAGGTTTCTCTGTCCTTCACTATACCACAGAGTTTGCTCAAACTCATGTCCATTGAGTTGGTGATGCCATCCAACCTTCTCATCCTCTGTTGCACCTTCTCCTGTCCTCAGTCTTTCCCAGCATCAGGGTCTTTTCCAATGAATGTAAAGCATATCAGTTTAAAACATTAGAATATTCTCTAAATAGCTATTATTAGTTTCCTCTTTCAAGATGAATCCTGATAGTTTTCAGGCAAACAGCAAAGGAACTCAGCTATACATATACATGTATCCATTCTCCCCCAGACTCCCCTCCCTTCCAGGCTGCCACACAATATTGAGCAGAGCTCCCTGTGCTGTACAGCAGGACCTTTTTGGTTATCCATATTAAATACAGCACTGTGTTAATTGGGTATACCCCAATACAAATTAAAAGTTAAAAAATGATGAATCCTGAAGGAATTAAAGAGGAAAAGACAAAGAAAACCATGGGAAAACTTAAGGCAATGGCTGGTGGTGGGGAGGACAGTGTTTTGAAACAATAGGTGGTGCTAGTGGTAAAGAACCCGCCTGCCAATGCAGGAGACACAAGAGTCTGGTTTGATTCCTGGGTTGGGAGGATCCCCTGGAGGAGGGCATGGCAACCCACTTCAGTATTCTTGCCTGGAGAATCTCACAGACAGAGGAGCCTGGCGGGCTACAGTCCATGGGATCGCAGGGACTTAGCACAGCAAGGTGATGACCTTGACCTGGGGGAGAGGGCAGCATCAGTGGGTTAAGGCAGAGTAGAACGGTAAAGGAGACATTTGTTCTGTTCTTGCATCTCTCCACTACTGCCTTGAGATAGAATCCTGTGAATGAGGATCCCAGAAAAATAAGGACACACTGACTGAGCTCCAGTATTTGCTTCCCACTGCTTCTTCTCCAAAACCCCAAAGTTGGCAAATCATGATCTAAGGAGTATTTCTTGTGGTCTCTCTCTGGGAAGTAGAGAGGTAATTCCTAATCTGTAGACCTATGTTATATACTGAGGAGCCACTGACTGGCTTTCTGCTGCCTTCATTATAGGGCCTACAGGTTAGAATGAGAAGATATTTCAGATGTGAAACTTTGAAAGAGGAGAAAAGGTAGATAGGACTGTGAATTTCCATTAAGAGCAGACATATTATTTAGGTTGGTGCAAATGTAATTGTGGTTTCAGACTGTGAATTTTAAATCATTATAACTAAGTTCAAACACATCTTTATTAATCAAAATAGGGGCCATTGCAGTCAACACATTTTTGCCAATAAGAAATAAGTTTATTTATTCCTGTAGTGTAAAAATCCGTGCTTCAGGATTCAACAGACTCTTGGAAAGCATTTTTTTCTGCCTCCTGCTGGTTGTGGAAGTATTCTCCCTGAAAAAGTTGTCAAGATGCTTGAAGAAGTGGTAGTTGGTTGGTGGGAGGTCAGGGGAATATGGTGGATGAGGCAAAACTTTGTAGCCCAATTTGTTCAACTTCTGAAGCTGTGTGTCACACAACCAACAACTTCTGGTTGTGTGACATGTGGTTGGGTGTTGTCATGGAGAAGAACTGGGCCCATTCTGTTGACCACTGCCAGCGGCAGGCATTGTAGTTTTGTATGCATCTCATCGATCTGCTGAGTTTACTTCTCAGATGTAACGGTTTCAGCAGGATTCAGAAAGCTGTAGTGGATCAGATGGGTGGCAGATCACCAAACAGTGACCATGACCCTTTTTTGGGTGCAAGTTTGGCTTTGTAAAGTGCTTTGGAGCTTCTTCTCGGTATGACACTGAGCTGGTTGTCGTATAAAATCCACTTTTCATAGCACATCACAATCTGATTGAGAAATGGTTTATTGTTGCATAGAATAAGAGAAGATGACACTTTGATGTCTTTTTGATTTTCGGTCAGCTCATGAGACACCCACTTACTGAGCTTTTTCACCTTTCAATTTGCTTCAAATGTCAAATGACCATAGAATGGTTGACATTGAGTTCTTTTACAACTTCTCGCATAGTTATAAAGGGGATCAGCTTTGATGATGGCTCTCAGTTGTCATTGTCAACTTCCGATAGCTGGCCACTATACTCCTCATCTTCAAGGTTCTCGCCCTCTTTGTAACACTTCTTGAGCCACCACTGCGCTGAATGTTGGTTAGCAGTTCCTGGGCCAAAGGCATTGTTGATGTTTCGAGTTGTCTTGCTGCTTTACAACCCCTTTGAATGTGAATAAGAGCTTAAATTTGCTTTTTGTCTAACATCATGTCCATAGTCTAAAATAAATAGAAAATACACAGCAAGTAATGTCATTAGCAAAAAACATAAAGTGAGAAATGCACATTAAGATGATGTATAACATAACCATATTTATTCAAGAATGTATTCCAATATCAAGTAGCAAAATTCAGCAATGTAAAAGTGCAATTACTTTTGCATCAACCTAACAGAAAGATAACACCCAAAAAAGAACTTTTAGAACTAACACCCAAAAATGATGTCCTTTTCATTACAGGGGACTGGGATGCAAAAGTAGGAAGTCAAGAAGCACCTGGAGTAACAGGCAAATTTGGCTTTGGAATACTGAATGAAGCAGGGCAAAGGCTAATAGAGTAATGCCAAGAGAACGCACTGGTCATAGCAAACACCCTCTTCCAACAACACAAGAGAAGACTCTACACATGGACATCACCAGATGGCCAACACTGAAATCAGATTGATTATATTCGTTGCAGCCAAAGATGGAGAAGCTCTAATATAGTCAGCAAAAACAAGACTGGGAGCTGACTGTGGCTCAGATCATGAACTCCTTATTGCCAAATTCATACTTAAATTGAAGAAAGTAGGGAAAACCACTAGACCATTCAACTATGACCTAAATCAAATCCCTTATGATTATACAGTGGAAGTGAGAAATAGATTTAAGGGACTAGATCTGATAGATAGAGTGCCTGATGAACTATGGACTGAGATTTGTGACATTGTACAGGAGACAGGGATCAAGAACATCCCCAAAGAAAAGAAATGCAAAAAAGCAAAATGGCTGTCTG
>NW_011494677.1:12784173-12784551 GCF_000754665.1 Bison bison bison | reverse complement strand
GCTTCCAAATAGGAAAAGGAGTATGTCAAGGCTGTATATTGTCACCCTGCTTATTTAACTTATATGCAGAGGACATCACGAGAAATGCTGGGCTGGAAGAAGCACAAGCTGGAATCAAGATTGCTGGGAGAAATATCAATAACCTCAGATATGCAGATGACACCACCCTTATGGCAGAAAGTGAAGAGGAACTAAAAAGCCTCTTAATGAAAGTGAAAGAGTAGAGTGAAAAAGTTGGCTTAAAGCTCAGCATTCAGAAAATGAAGATCATGGCATCTGGTCCCATCACTTCATGGGAAATAGATGGGGAAACAGTGGAAACAGTGGCAGATCTTATTTTTGGGGCTCCGAAAATCACTACAGATGGTGATTGCAGCC
>NW_011494677.1:12765076-12784055 GCF_000754665.1 Bison bison bison | reverse complement strand
TCAATAACCTCAGATATGCAGATGACACCACCCTTATGGCAGAAAGTGAAGAGGAACTAAAAAGCCTCTTAATGAAAGTGAAAGAGTAGAGTGAAAAAGTTGGCTTAAAGCTCAGCATTCAGAAAATGAAGATCATGGCATCTGGTCCCATCACTTCATGGGAAATAGATGGGGAAACAGTGGAAACAGTGGCAGATCTTATTTTTTGGGGCTCCAAAATCACTACAGATGGTGATTGCAGCCATGAAATTAAAAGACGCTTACTCCTTGGAAGAAAGTTATGACCAACCTAGATAGCATATTCAAAAGCAGAGATATTACTTTGCCAACAAAGGTCCGTCTAGTCAAGGGTATGGTTTTTCCAGTGGTCATGTATGGATGTGATTGTTGGACTGTGAAGAAAGCTGAGCACCAAAGAATTGATGCTTTTGAACTGTGGTGTTGGAGAAGACTCCTGAGAGTCCCTTGGACTGCAAGGAGATCCAACCAGTCCATTCTGAAGGAGATCAGCCCTGGGATTTCTTTGGAGGGAATGATGCTAAAGCTGAAACTCCCGTACTTTGGCCACCTTATGTGAAGAGTTGACTCATTGGAAAAGACTCTGATGCTGGGAGGGATTGGGGGCAGGAGGAGAAGGGGACGACAGAGGATGAGATGGCTGGATGGGATCACTAACTCGATGGACGTGAGTCTGAGTGAACTCCAGAGTTGGTGATGGACAGGGAGGCCTGGCATGCTGCGATTCATGGGGTCGCAAAGAGTCAGACCCGACTGAGCGACTGAACTGAACTGAACAGAACAGAAAGTTGAACTGAAAATCTAAAACTAACCTAATACAATGTTCTTGAAGTTATTAGGATGGGTTTAGCCATAAGTCTATAAACAAGAGAAAAAAACCAAACGTAAATATCAGGCATAATTTTTTAAATGATTGAACAAAAAATATGGACTTAACACTGAAAACATGAAATTGAAGAATGAAATAATGCGCTGGAAATCTAAATTGAGAAAATCTTCTAGAATAGGAGTTGGGAGATTTTTTTTTTGTACAGGGCCAGAGAATAGACTTTAGGTTTTGTGGGTCACAGATGGCCTTTGTCATATACAGGCAAGGCTCACATTATCGTGCTTTGCTTTACATTTTTTACAAAACAAAGATTTATGGCAACCTTACATTGAGCAAACCTATCAGAGCCATTTTTTCCCAGTAGCATTTGCTCACTTTGTGTCTGTGTCACATTTTGGTAATTCTCACAATATTTTAAACTTTTCCATTATTATTATATTTGTTGTGGTGATCTGGGATCAGTGATTGTTGGTATTACTATTGTAATTGTTTTGGGGTAGTCTGAACCACATCCATATAAAACAGCAAACCTAATTCATGAATGTTACATGCATTCTGACTGCTCCACCAACTGGCCATTCCCCCATCTTTCTCGTTTTCCTTAGACCTCCTTATTCCCTGAGACACAACAATATTGAAATTAGGCTGATAAATAACTCTGTAGTGGCCTCTAAGTGTTCAGGTGAAAGGAAGGGTCTCACATCTCTCACCTTAAATCAAAATCTAGAAATGAAGAAGGTTAGTGTGGGAGGCAGGCTGAAAGCCAAGATAGGTGCTGAAATCCAGGCTTCTTGTGCCAAACAATTAGCTAAATTGTGAATACAAAGTAGAACTCCTTAAAGGAAATTAAAAGTGCAACTCCAGTAAACATAAAGGAATGATAAGAAAGCGAAATAGCCTTAAGGTCAATATGCAGGAAGTTTTACTAATCTGGATGAAAGATCAAAATGGTCACCATGTTCCTTTAAACTGAAGTCCAATCCTGAGCAAAGTCCTAACTCTCTTCAATTCTATGAAGACAGAGAGGTGAGGAAGCTATAGAAGAAAAGTTTCAAGGTTTAGGAAAAGAAGCTGTCTCCATAACAAAAAAGCAGAAACATAACAAAAAAAAATTTAAAAGGTGAAGAAGCAAGAAATCCTGTAAAAGCTGCAACTGTTACCCAGAAGATCTAGCCGAAATAATTAACGAAGAAGGGTCTGCACTTAACAACAGATTTTCTATGTAGGAAAAACAGACTTTTATTGAAACAGCATGCCATCTAGGAATCTAGAAATTTCATAGCTAGAAAGAAGTCAACGCCTTACTTTAAAGCTTCAAAGGACAGGCTGACTCTCTTGTTAGGGGTTAAAGTTGCTGAGTAATATTCCATTGTACCTGATGTAGCTGATGATGGTTGGGGTGGTTGTGGCAATTTCTTAAAATAAGGCAGGGATACATTAAAGCAAGACTCTTCGGTGGCAAAAGGAGTACAACTCTCTGAAGCCTCAGATGGTGGTTAGAATTTTTAGCAATAATTTCCATGACAGGAAAGTGAATAAACAAATCACATTATATTCACAAATAGGAATAATTTACAACACTCAAGTTATAGACAAATTTTAACTGTATAATATTAAGTTAAAAAAATGTTCCGGATGATAACATACAGCCTAATACACTTTCTATAAAGTTTATAAAAATCCTAATGTTTAACCATATACTCTTTTAGGAATTTACGTAGTATTCTTGCCTGGAAAATTCTGAGGACAGAGGAGCCTGGCAGGCTACAGTTCATGGGGTCAGAATGAATCAGACATGACTGAGTGACTGAGCACACATGTAGATGCATTAACACCAAGTAAAAAGGAAAACAATGAAATTGGAGTGTGGAATTCAGAATGGGGGCTACCTATGTTGGGGGAACTAGAGGGATGGGTTGGGGTTGAAATCATGTGGCAAAGTGTAGGATAAAGATCAAGAGCCTCACTTTTGTTTGGGATGATGTACTTGCAGTTGCAAATTTTGCTATTACGAGTAGTCAGTTAAATAAAATCAGGCCATGTAGGGGCCAGGGATGAGTGTGTCGTGTATCAATGATTAAGATGAATCTATAACCCAATTCTTGCATCTAAGGTCCAGTTAAAAAGAGAGTACACATCCTCCCTCCCAATTTTTCCAATAAAAACTAATTTCCTATAAAATTCAGAGTAAGTAACTCGGGACTGAAAACTAATCTTCTGTAGGGAAGAATCATCAGTTTGTAAGTGTTAGGACAAAAGCCAGTTTCTTCCAGGTAATATTTTTACAAATGCCTTAGAGTGTCAACACCAGGCCTAATTTTGCTTTTTTGGATATAAATTCAACTTGACTTTTATCACCAAATAAAGCAGATTCATTTTTATTAAATACCCCTTGAGATAACTAACTCTGTTATGATCTCCCCAAATAGCCTGCATCTGATATTTTCTTGAGTATCTACATTCACAGCCTTGTTACTCAGTTTTACCTTTTGAAGATTTTTTAAAAAGCCCTGGAAATATTTCTGACATGACCAAAGTTTCATCAGTATGGCATTTATCATGCTTAGCTTTAAGCTATCAATGAACTTCTAGTTGAATTAATATTAGTTTGCATCCAATAATGGTGTTAACTTTCTAGTTCTGAAGATTCTTCAGGTATAAAGCAATAATGGAAATTATTTCAGATATTTGTTTTGCTGCTATTAATGACTGGCAGTAGTCTTGCTCAGTTGGAAATTGAAGAAACTCTGCTTCTAATAACCAACTAACATAAACATTTGTTTGTATGTCAAATTAAAGGATGAAAAAAATAGCAAGCTTGCACATGTGCTCAAATTAAAATTATATAAAACTTTATTTTAAAATAAGTTTAACTCAATATAAGGAAAAGTGTTATGAAAATATAATCCAGGTATTTGTATATTATACCAAAATCGTGAGGGTGAAAAGTGAATAGATGGCTAAAGTGTGGGTAACATTCCTTCAGGTGGTGGAACTGGCAAAATCTTTGGCCATAATTGCTTGCTTTCTTCATTTTCTTTTGAGAAAATTATATGGATTCTCTGAAATATCAATGATTCTTTAATAGATGAAAAGTGTTTAAGGGTCATGACCATCAGTTTACTAAGAGAACCTGGTCCAAGCTGAACAGTACTAAATATTTCCTAATTCTGAGCACCTTGCATATCTTAAAAAAATTAATCCCCACATCAGTTTTATGAGGCAGAACATTTTTTAAATTACATATCTGATAAGTGACTTGTATCTAAAACATAAAAATAACTACTACAACTCAATAATAAAAAGACAACTCTAAAAACTGGGCAATGGATCTGAGCAGATAGTTCTCTAAAGAATATATACAAATGACGAACCGCTGTTTTCATTTTAGAGATGAGGAAAGAAAGACATGTGAGGGCTAAAGAGATTGCTCATGCCTGACAGTCAGGATTTGAACCTATGAAACTAGATCATAATATCTACAAGAGGACTACTTTTTTTTTTTAATTAAAGATTTTTTTGATGTGAACCATTTTTAAGGTCTGTATTGAATTTGTTACAATACTGCTTCTGTTTTATATTTTTTGGCCATGAAGGATGTAGAATCTTAGGTCCCCCACTGGGATTGAACGTGCACCCCCTGCACTGAAAGGTGAAATCTGAACCACCGGACCACCAGGGAAGTTCTGGTGACTACTTTTTAAAGCTGTCTCCTTTATGGCATTGAATTCATTTTCAGAATTTAGGATGTACTACTCTGGAAGAATCTAAATATTAATGCCTTAACAAACTGCATTATTTTGAACAGAAGGCAACACTGTGTTTAAACCAGGAAAAAAAAAATTTTTTTTAGCAGACATGGCAATGAATTGGTTTAGAGGAATTTTATTCTTAAAATTCTATTTTTCTGGCCTGTGGTGGCACTGAGATCTATTTCCCTGCCTGACGATTTACCTTTGTACCTGTGCAGAGCTGTTAAAGCTCATGCTTCAGAAATACAATCCAACAATGAGCAGAAAGGATATTGTTCTCTTAAGGATAATTCTGAGTCACCAATTCCCTAGATCAGAGAAGCCAAGAGAAAGAGAATTTACTTTTTTTTTTTTTTAAGTGACCATGAAACAAGTTCAGAACCTATTTCTCAATTGTAAAGGGGTAGTAAAGAGATGGCATCACCAACTCAATGGACATGAGTTTGAACAACGTCCAGAATATGGTGGAGGACAGGGGAGCCTGGCATGCTGCAGTCCCTGGGGTCACAAAGAGCCGGACAGAACTGAGCCACTGAACAACAAAAAGTAAACGGAGAGAATAAAAAGAATGTGTTTGGGTAATAACTTCAATTCTTTTATTTTCTCTTCCTTTTCTTTCCTTCCTCTCTTCTTTTCTCTGGTTTAGAGACATATAGGGCTTCCCTGATAGCTCAGTTGATAAAGAATCCACCTGCAATACAGGAAATCCTGGTTTCATCCCTGGGTTGGGAAGATCCCCTGGAGAAGGGAAATGCTACCCACTCCAGTACTCTGGCCTGGGGAATTCCACGGACTGTATTGGCCATGGGGTTGCAGAGAGTCCGACGGGACTTTCACTTTCAGGAGACTACTATTTTGATCCATCAGCACATAAGTATTGCAGTTGAGTGATGCTGGGAGGGATTGGGGGCAGGAGGAGAAGGGGACGACAGAGGATGAGATGGCTGGATGGCATCACTGACTCGATGGACGTGAGTCTGAGTGAACTCTGGGAGTTGGTGATGGACAGGGTGGCCTGGTGTGCTGCAATTCATGGGGTCGCAAAGAGTCAGACACGACTGAGCGACTGAACTGAACTGAACTGAACAGAAAATGTATGGAATAAAATCTTTCATCAGGAGACCAGTTGACTACGAATGATTTAGCCTGAATTTTAAATTACTTTCTACATATTGGTAAGAATAAAAATATATGCTGTTATTTTAGCTACAAGTAGAGAGGGCTTCATCTCTACAATCGAGATAATAAACTAGGCTCAGGAGATTTTTTTTCACTGGCTTAGAATAGTGTCAATATGAACATTAACAATTGTCTTGGTCAAAATTGTGATAAAAGATAGTATTTATTGTTGGCACCAAAATGGGACTGGATAAGCTTATGCAATTGTGCACTTCATGTTATTCTCCTTTTATATGCTCTTAATTAGGAAGCAGCTGGCAGGTGAACACCTGAGTGGCAGCAAGGCAGCAGGATGGAATAATAGCTCTTCATATTGTTTAATGGGCTGTACTGAAACAACTTTTTCAGATCATGAAACCTTTTGATTATTACCAAATAATTAGTGCTGCAAAGCATCATTAAGTTAAGTTATCTTTTTCATTCCACCTGCATTAAAAAGGATAGCTGGGGAAAACTCAGTAGCTTGGCTTCTTTTCTGGTATCATAATGGTTATCAGTTTATATTAACAGTTTCTCTAAAACCATGATGATTATGCTGCTATAGTGAAGTGGTTTATACTCATGATCAAGTACTCCCGAGTTTGCTATGACATCACGTCTTTTAAAAAAGTAGATAGAAACTTCTATTATTTCCTTCCCATTAAGCTCTACCTGCCTTTTAATCATTACTGCATTTGTGCCTTTCTTTAGTGGCATACAGTTTTACAAATGAAGGAACTGTTGGACTTATAAAAAGGACTCCTGAAGTTGCTATAAGATGCTATTTAGTAAGAATCTATTAAACTGTATTCCAAGAGCCCCAGAGTAAATCAAACCATAAGTGTATACAGTGAACTGGAGCATGGCAAATTGGTCAATATGGTTTACTAGTTACCAAGATTATTGATTCTTCCAGATAAGAACTAGAGTCTATTTAACTAGTGCGTCTCTTAACAGAGGAGATATGGAGTGACTAATGTCAGCCAGGTTGGTGGTTCTGCTTACGGAGTTGAAATCTCATTGTTGTTCAGTTGCTAAGTCATGTCCTGCTCTTTGCGATCCCATGGACTACAGCATGCCAGCCTTCCTTGTCTTTCAGTTTTCTGGAGTTTGCTCAAATTCATGTCCATTAAGTCAGGGATGCTAACTAGTTTCATTAAATAGGCTCAAGAATGAAATAAACATAGACTCAAGCTTCAAGCACTTGATAATTCAGGAGGGACCATAATATATGTATATATGCAAATTGCTATGTATCAATGGATGTGATTTGACACATTAACTAACTCAACACATATTTCTTGAGTGTTTATCATGTGCCAAATAATATTTTAAATCTAGGCAGAACAGTATTTAACAGGAGAGATGAAATTCTTTGTTTTCATGATGCTTACTCTCAAATAATCTATTTGAAGCATAAAACAAATATGTGTTAAGATAAAGTTAATGGGAATGCAAACTAGTACAGCCACTATGGAGAATAGTGTGGAGATTCCTTAAAAAACTAGAAATAGAACTGCCTTCAGATCAGATCATGACCCAGCAATCCCACTGCTGGGCATACACAACGAGGAAACCAGAATTGAAAGAGACACATGTACCCCAATGTTCATCGCAGCACTGTTTATAATAGCCAGGACATGGAAGCAACCTAGATGTCCATCAGCAGATGAATGGATAAGAAAGTTGTGGTACATATACACAATGGAGTATTACTCAGCCATTAAAAAGAATACATTTGAATCAGTTCTAATAAGATGGATGAAACTGGAGCTGATTATACAGAGTGAAGTAAGCCAGAAAGAAAAACACCAATACAGTATACTAACACATATATATGGAATTTAGAAAGATGGTAATGATAACCCTGTATGCGAGACAGCAAAAAAGACACAGATGTATAGAACAGTCTTTTGGACTCTGTGGGAGAGGGAGAGGGTGGGATGATTTGGGAGAATGGCATTGAAACATGTATAATATCATATAAGAAACGAATCACCAGTCCAGGTTCGATGCAGGATATAGGATGCTTGGGGCTGGTGCACTGGGATGACCCAAAGGGGTGGTACAGGGAGGGAGGTGGGAGGGGGGTTCAGGATGGGGAACACGTGTACATTTGTGGTGGATTCATGTTGATGTATGGCAAAACCAATACAATATTGTAAAGTAATTAGCCTCCAATTAAAATAAATAAATTTAAAAAATTAAAAAAAGATAAAGTTAAGTATTTACCTATATGATTATATATTTGTTAATATATTATTTTTTTACCAAGCAATTTTTAATCTACCTCCTTTTATCAGTAAGTTTTACTTGTTAAGTTGAAGATACGGCACTTTCACCTTTAACCAAAGCAAGTGTATAATAGAGTTCTAAACTTTTATCGTCTGTAAAACAAATGGGTTTATAAACCATTTTATTTGTAGCCAGTCTCTTATCTCTCATCAGCGATACCTTTGTGAGGCATACGATGGCTCTTTTCTCTGCCCCAAATTTGGTCATGCTTGATATCTTCTAGGAATTCTCGACAATTTCTAAGACAAATTTCAAGTTAGCATTGAATGTAATAAATCTTTCATTGTCAGACAGGCTATTATTTTTGCATAGTATTATGAAAGCAGAAATACCCAAGGTGGGATAGCAAATGGTCACAAAATTAAGTGTAAGAGCAAAAATAGATGAAACCAATATGTAGAGGGAGAGAGCAAGGAAAATTACATGTCTCCATCTTATTACCAGGTAGTGGGAGGAAAAAAGTGTATCTCTTTCGAGAATTTGAACCACAGCCAGAGTTGTGTTCTAAATTCACACCTTCAAGAATTTGAACCACAGCCAGAGTTGTGTTCTAAATTCACACCATCAGTGTGGTCCAAATACTCATGAAGAAGTTTTAATTTAAACTGGTCTTAGTTTATCCAACAACAGTGGAAGGACACTGCAGATTATAAAGTGCAAATTGATTTAACAAATGTTAAAATGTTTTAACAACATATCTTATATTCAATAAAATATGATGAAAGTTTTACTGCATAAAACTGCATTTATTGTCCCTGATACTGAGTTATTCAAGACTGACTTTTTAGATCAGGAAGTCAAGATCATGTAGTAGTTTCATTTATAAACTTCTTTCATCAAGACATGCTTAAAATAAGCCACAATAGTTTGAAATTAAAGCTCAAACCTAAAGGCCTTTTATGAAATAGTTACTTGTCTGCAGTACATACTGGTTCCTTTGTCTTAAAAGGATTATATGCTGAATTGGTTCCTTTTCTCTTGGGCCTGCTTCAGTTTCTAGGTGTCCTCAAAGTTAACAAGTATTTCTTAATTTTTTTTTGGGGGGGGTCACAATCCACTTAGTGCCCCCTAAGTGTTCAGTACAGAATATTCAGTGAACACACAACACATTAAAATAAATTATATCTGTGCTTTGCAATGTTTTGGTTTATAGTACACCTCTCAAAAAAAAACATTATTAGAGTAACTTGATAAAAACTCAAATTCCAAGTTTTTTGTCTGGGGGAGCTTTTGAGTTTGTAAAGCTCAGTATATACTTCTTTTACTTCCTGGGAACAAACCCTCACATGACAAATAGTCAAATAATGTTACATTAATTTTACTGAAACAAACTGTGATGAAGTCACTATTATTCTGAAAGGTGTGCTTTTACATTGTTTTTCTCTTCAAGATAATATCTTTTCTATCAGGGCCTAATTGTAGCAGATGCATTCCTTTGGAACAATTTCAATACATCTAAAGAACTCTTTACATCAGGAGGAAATCACATAAAAATTACCTTTCTCTAGAGAATCTCTTGGGACTGAAGTGGTTTTTTATGTTGTACAGATCTTAATATTCAAAGTAATTATATAACTTTATATACTTTGGAATCTTATATGAGTTAACTCAGTATTTCGAAATTATAAAAGCCTAAATTTACAGTCAAAGAGGTGCATCCAATATAGGGAATATGTTTATATAAAATTTTAAAAAGTGGTTCTTAGCTTATTTTTTCAGTAAAATTCAAAATTGCATGCACAATTAAGCTAATAAGAATCTCAAGACAGTTTTTATTCTTAACATTTTGCTAAAAGACTTTCAATTCACATACTAGTTATCTAACTTAAATAGCTAAACTAGTTATCTAATTTACACAGGGCATCTCTTAAATGTTCTTTTGCACTTGTGAGTACAGGACAAAGGCGAATGTTATTTGCTTTTCTTTGTTTGCTTTTGGTTTCAAGTGAGTCATTCTTTTTAAATTCACTGTTTCTTTTTCTGGTTTTCCTACAGTGAACTGTACTTTTCCTTGTCATGATAAACTCTCAGTTGTTCCACTTTTAATTTGTCACAGCAAGGAGCATTGATCATTCAACATGGCTGCCCTTGGCCCCTTATGTAAAAGACTTCTTCCCTTTAGTTAAAGGACTTAGTTTCTATTTAAATTCATGACTTTACCTTCCTTTTCATTGTCACTTCATTGACATTTGTGAAATGCTTTTCCCTTTATATGCAGAAAAGGAGAGACCGGGATACATACACAATTTTGGCTACACAGTTTAAGAGCTTTGGGATATTTGGAAAGGATTCAGAGAAGGCACATAAATTTGATAAAAAGTAATAAAATAAAATCTTCGGCAAATGATTAAAAGGCAATGCTGATGGTTTTTTTTTTTTTTTTTAAAGGGTAGTCAACAAAATTTAATGTGCATTGGGATGACATCCTCAGTTTAGTTCAGTTCAGTTCAGTCGCTCAGTCATGTCCAACTCTTTGCGACCCCATGAATCGCAGCACACCGGGCCTCCCTGTCCATCACCAACTCCCAGAATTCACCCAGACTCATGTCCATCGAGTCAGTGATGCCATCCAGCCATCTAATCCTCTGTCATCCCCTTCTCCTCCTGCCCCCAATCGCTCCCAGAATCAGTCTTTTCCAATGAGTCAACTCTTCACATGAGGTGGCCAAAGTACTGGAGTTTCAGCTTCAGCATCATTCCGTCCAAAGAAATCCCAGGGCTGATCTCCTTCAGAATGGACTGGTTGGATCTCTCTGCAGTCCAAGGGACTCTCAAGAGTCTTTTCCAACACCACAGTTCAAAAGCATCAATTCTTCGGCGCTCAGCTTTCTTCACAGTCCGACTCTCACATCCATACATGACCACTGAAAAAACCATAGCCTTAACTAGATGGACCTTTGTTGGCAAAATAATGTCTCTGCTTTTCAATATGCTATCTAAGTTGGTCATACTTTTCTTCCAAGGAGTAAGCGTCTTTTAATTTCATGGCTGCTACTTGGGATCTATTCTTATCTTATTCAAAGGTACCAAATAGAAAAGTTTAGTCAAAAAATGTGAGTGTGAGCATTTCTCTACTGATTTCCTTCTCTCACAATAACCTTTCTGTCTAGACTTACTCAGTCAACAAATTGGCTTGAAAACATGATGTGAATGAATTTGCGTGAACCCATTCTAATCAGAATCAACTATAGTAAATAACAAATACAGCCTTATCACATAACTCTGCTTTAGAGTAGGACACTTTCTAATTCCTAAGTTTTGTGTTTGCAGTTCTTTGCACTAATTTATCTTGCATTTACCTCCACTTGCAATGGAAGTTAGTCCTTAAAAATAAAGTCTTTTCTTTGGACCTTAGGAACACACCTATTTGGCTTCTAGTGAAAACTGCTACCAGTATGGTAAATTCGTCCATGAAAATGAGTAAGTGGCTCATGGCTCGACTTTACTCTTCCCTGAAGTCTTCTACCCTTTAAAGTCCTTTTTTGTGTAATCAGTCATCTTGGATTATCTTTCTTCCCTGTCTCTCTTTTACCTCTCTGCTGTTTTTCAATACACTGTACTTTATTTTCCATAAATCTGCTTCTTACTTAGGACTTATCCACAATATTTTCCTACAACATTCCTTACAGTCTGAAAATATAACTTACTCTCTTTGCTGTGGCAAAATCTTGTAACTTCACGCTATACAAATTAAAACACTTGAATCTAGATGGTGGTGTTAATACAAAAAATGGACTACAAAATAGAAAATAATTTATAAATAGTTGAAGTGAAAGTCCCTCAGTCATGTCCAGCTCTTTGCAGCCCCATGGACTATAGATGGCCAGGGTCCTCTGTCCATGGGGATTCTCCAGGCAAGAATACTAGAGTGGGTTGTCATGCCCTTCTCCAGGGGATCTTCCTTACCCAGGGATTAAAACCAGGTCTCCTGCATTGCAGGCAGATTCTTTACCCTCTGAGCCACCAGGGAATCTTATAAATAGGTAAATACAAGGTAAGTAGTACTAAATATAGATAATATAACATGGATTAGTAACTAAAAAAGAATGAACGCTATGTGCCTATCCTAAATCTGAAGTATTTCTGCTAAGTGCTGCTGATGAGACCATGCAGAAAAGCAAAACTTAAGATTATTGTGTACTAATCTTCCTGAGATAAACAGACTGTCTTCTCTCCTCCAACCAGAAAAGATGAATGCTCCAAGAGAATCCCACAGAAGACCCTTTTGTCAGAGAGTTAAAAACTGTGTTTTCCCAAGACACAGAAGCCCAGGGAATTGAGGGGCTAATGAAGGATTTCCATTCACTACCTAAAACTTCTATGGACAAAAACATTGGGTCAGGTGCATTGAGACTGAACTCCTTCAAAAACAAAACAAAACAAAAACAGGCAGAGTCATAACCCTTCCTCTAAGGGTTCTTTCTATATCTAGGCAGAGAGATGACTCATGATTATAGCCATACCAGTGAAGACAGATTCATTTTCCTTTCCTCTCTTTAAATTAGTAAGGATTGGGTCCTGTCAAACTCCGCCCCCCTTCCCCCCCCCCCCCACTAAATTCATCTGGTGTTTTCTTTAGGAAATATTTGGATTTTGAAGTAATACTCATCTTGGTGGTAGTAATTCAATTCATGCCAGCTTATATTACAACCTTGGAGCAGCACGGGGGCTTCTTAGAGAAGAATGAAAAAACAAAGAAAAATGAGTGAGTGTGTAAAAATATCCTTTATATCAGTAAAAGGATTTTTGTTTTTCCTGGAGATTCAAGAGATTCTGAATACATACTTTAAGTAATATTCACAAACTATTTTAACTCTTTTTCCAAATTCAATACAAAATTAAATGTTGTAGAGGGTGTGGAGAAAAGGGAATCTTCCTACTCTATTGGTGGGAATGCAAATTGGTATAACCATTATGGAGAACAGTATGAAGGTGCCTTAAAAAACTAAAAAAATAAAACTACGATATGATTCAACAATCCCACTGCTGGGCATACACCTAGAGAAAACCATAAATCAAAAGACACATACACCCCAGTGTTCATTGCTGCACTATTTACAATAGCGAAGACATGGAAACAACCTAACTGTCCACCAACAGAGGAATGGATAAAGAAGACGTGGGACACATACAGTGGAATATTATTCAGCTGTAAAAAAGAAGGAAATAATGCCCTTTGCAGCAACGGATAGACCTAGTGAGTCACACTGAGTAAAGTAAGTCAGACAGAGAAAGACAAATATCATGTATCACGAATATGTGTAACCTTAAAAAATGGTAGAAATGAACTTATTTACAAAACAGAAAGAGTCACAGATGTAGAAAACAAACCTATGGTTACTGAGGGGTAAGGAGGGAGGGATAAACTGGAAGATTGGGATTGACATAGACACACTACTATGTATAAAATAGATAACTAGTAAGGACCTGCTCTATAGCATGGTGAACTCTACTCAATACTCTGCAATGACATGTGGGAAAACAATTTTTTAAAATTGCATATATGTATATGTATAATGATTCACTTTGCTGTCCACCTGGAACAAACACAGTATTGGAAATCAACTATATTCCAATAAAAAAGAATAAAAAATTACTTTCCATGAAAGTCTTCCATGCAAAAGGAATAATCTGAGTTGAGTAAAGAATTCAGAAAGATGAAAAACCCAGATGCTGAATAAAAAATATTGAAGGAGGCAGATGAATAGATTTGACCCAGAAGAAAAGTAATTGGTGAAAGGTAAAGACAAGCCACACAGTTCTCCCAGAATACAGAGGGGGGAAAATGAGACTTAAGACCAGAAGATAATAATAAAACAGGTTTTGACCCTGTAGATTATAAGCTTCTCAAGAGATAATTATACAATTGGAACCACAAAGGTATGATTCATGAAAAAACTGAAAGCTGGGATTCATTAGAATTAAAAATTTCTGCTCTGTGAAAGACTCTATCAAAAGAATGAGAAGATAAGCTACAGACTTGGAGAAAATATTTGCAAAAGACATATGTGATAAAGGACTGTTCTCCAAAATATAAAAAGAACTCTTAAAACTCAACAGTAAGAAAATGAACAACCTGACTCAAAACTGGACAGAAGACCTGAACAGACACCTCATCAAAGAAGATACACAGATGAAAGATAAGTTTATGGAAAGCTGTTCAACATATGTCATGAAGAAATAAAAAAAGAAAGTGTAGTCGCTCAGTTGTGTCTGACTCTTTGCGACCCCATGGGCTGTAACCTGCTAGTCTCCTCCATCCGTGGGATTTTCCAGGCAAGAATACTGGAGTGCGTTGCCTCCTCCTCCAAGGGATCTTCCTGACCCAGGGATTGAACGCAAGTCTCCCACATTGCAGGCAGACTCTTTACCATCTGAGCCAGCAGGGAAGCAGATGTAAGGGAAGCAGATGTAAGATACCACTACACATCTATTGAAATGGCCAACATAAAAAACTCTGTCAACTTCAAATGCTGGAGAAAATGTGGTGCAATAAGATTCATTGTTGGTGGGAATACAAATCGGTATAGCCTCTTTGGAAGGATGTTTCTTATAAAACTAAACATATTCTTACCATATGATTGCCCTTTGGTATTTATCCAAATGAGTTGAAAATTTATGCCCATATGAAACCATGTGCAAGGATATTTATAGCAGTTTTATTCATAATTGTCAAAACCTGGAAGCAATCAAGATGTCCTTCAGTAAGTGGATGGATAAATAGATAGTGGCATATTCAGACAGTGGAATATTAGTCAGTACTTAAAATGAAGTGAGTAACCAAGCATGAAAAGACAAAGAGGAACCTTGAATTCATATTACTAAGTGAAAAAGACGCAGCCTGAAAAGGTTACATACTGCATGATTCTGATCATTTGACATTCTGGAAAATGCAACATAGAGACAGAAGAAGAGATCAGCAGTTTTCGGGGTTAGGGAGGAGGGAAGAATGAATAGGCAGAAAGTGAAGAATTTTTAGGGCAGTGAAGCCATTCTGCAGGATCCTATGGTGGTGGAATATGTCACTATACATTTGGTCCAAACTCATAGCATGTATGACACCAAGAGTGAACCCTGCTGTCACCCGTGGGCTTTGGGTGATGATGACGTGTCAGTGTAGGTTCACCCACTATGATAAATGTTGATGCTGGGGCGGTTGTGTTTGTGAGGGGACAGGGGTATATGGGAATTCTCTGTTCTTTCTGCTCTATTTTGCTGTGAATCTAAAACTGCTCCAAAGTCTATTAATTTAAAAATAGAGAAGAAACCATTCCTAAGCTAAATGTTCCAGTGGAATTTACTGCTACGATAAGAATGATAGTTGGGTAAGTAGACTACCTGTGTTCGTCACTACTCTGTTAATATCGGGGTTTTCCTCAGTGGCTTGGATGGTAAAGAATCTGCCTACAATGTAGGAGACCCAGGTTTGATCCCTAGGTCAGGAAGATCCCCTGAAGAAGGGAATGGTAACCAACTCCAATATTGTTGCCTCTAGAATTCCATGGACAGAGGAGCCTGGCTACAGTCCGTGGAGTTACAAAGACTAACTGACAATATCAGCAGCAAATTCCTGAAGAACAACCAAAAAATGGCCTAGTTTTCTCAATCTGAGTGCATGATCAGCAGAACTGACCACCTAGATGAGGTACACCCTTGAGACAGGTAGGGGCATCACCTGGGGACAATGATGGTGATTTCTGGATGGCTGGAATGGTAAGAGAGGGCCATTTAATTTGAATATTTAAATGAATATATGCATATCTTAACTGTGATCTATGATGCAGGACAATCGATAGTGGTGGGAGTTTTATTGGTGATTAGGCAACCTGGAATAATCCCCATGCTTTTACAGATATGGTTAACTAGTGCAGAATATTCTAGCCACATGAACAAGGCAATGAGAGATTTGTCTGAATCAAAGGTTGAGAATAATACAATCTTTGGCTGTGGTCCACAGGGCCCTCAGCATGCAGTCTCTTGAACTTCAAGCACTGATGACTCAAACTCAGCACCACTTTGAACTTATACGCAAACATCTGTTCCCCAAGGTTTCCCTGTAGTCTCTGAGGGATGCGTTTTCTGGGCAATACGTATACTCTACTTGAAAACCAACTCTCTTGCCTTTTGCCTGCCAAATAAAGAAATCTCCCCTTCTCTCAATTCAGAAGTCTTCCCTTAATTTTTATCATAGGATTGTGGCACTTCTTTCGGGAGGAAATTTCACCTGGCTGCATAGCCACCTGTCTTTACCAATCAGAGACTGTTCCAGCAATTGTAAGAAAAACAAAATCACATAACTATGAAGGTTGGTATCATAACAAATTTCTAGTTTCCAAACACAATCACAATGGCTTAGTAATTTTTTCATTGGTTTCCTTCCGACATTCCTTATTGCAGGCCCAAAGCTTGACTACTCCATTTAATTCCCACCCCCTGCCAATGCCACAGGAAACATGGGTTTGATCCTTGCGTCGGGAAGATTTCCTGGAGAAAGAAACGGCAACCCACTCCAGTATTCCTGCCTGGGAAATCTCATGGACAGAGGGTTACAATACATGGGGTTGCAAAAGAGTTGGACACAACTTAACAACTAAACAACAATTCCTCTGCCTATCTTGGCAAAGCTCACTTACTCCTAAAAAGCTCTCTGCTTTACCTCTTTTTTCAAGCAAACTTTTTGATCTCCACAAGTGGAATTGAGCAATTCTAGTCCTAAGGAAATAGCATGTGTTTAATACCTTTGCTATAGCATCATCACTGATATAATTATTTTCCACACGCCTACTCACTCCCTAAAGCTAGTAATGGAGAGGGGCACTGACTAGTTTTTTTAATTCAGCTTTGCATTCCTAAGGGTAATCACTATAGTGCTGGGCACATGAAGAGCTGGAGTGGGCAGATGGCACTTCTGTTTGCCCAGAAAATTTTATTTGGGAAGTCACATTTGTTCCATTTCCTATTGTTTCGCTGGGTTATTATTTAGACAACTGTAGTTTCTCCTCCTTCTCTCCCTTTAGACATTGCCCAGATTTGGTTAGTCATGTCCTATGTTGAGACTGATAAACAAATATTGGGAGAGGGAAGAAATCTTCGCATTTGCTGGAGTTGCTAAGTCGGGAGGGTGTCATTCTGGAACTGCCAGGGACTGTCTTCTCTGACTGTGTCAAGTATGACTACTGAAAGAGAAAAATGAAGATATTCCCAGAAATATCTGGGATTAACAAGAAGCTCCGAACACCCTCCCCCACTCCCAAACAGGGATCACAACTGACCTTAGAAATGGGGATTTCTAGTCATTTCCCTACTATGTGGGCTCACAAGGGCAGGATGGCTGTGGAGCTCAGAAAAATACTCATTTATCTCATGCATACTTTATAAATGAGAGGGTAAAGGTGACCTTGAGACAGTCCTTTCGCTAGGAGTGGGTCTACCTTCTCCCCTAGGAGGGTCTAGAGTAGATCCTTGGAGGGACTTAAACTTCTATTGATGGTCAGCAGCTACTCCAGACCTACTCTCCTGCTGGGGACGACTAGAAATCAACGAAAACTTCACAAACACTGGGATCAAAAATGGAACAGAATGGACTCTGTGGGAGAGGGAGAGGGTGGGAAGATTTGGGAGAATGACATTGAAACATGTAAAATATCATGTAAGAAACGAGTTGCCAGTCCAGGTTCGATGCACGATACTGGATGCTTGGGGCTAGTGCACTGGGACGACCCAGAGGGAGGGTATGGGGACGGAGGAGGGAGGAGGGTTCAGGATGGGGAACACATGTATACCTGTGGCAGATTCATTTTGATATTTGGCAAAACTAATACAATTATGTAAAGTTTAAAAATAAAATAAAATTAAAAAAAAATGGAACAGAAAAATTATTGCACCAAGTTCAAACGAAGACGGATACTGAGAGAAGAACATTTAGAATTTAAAGATAACAACTAATGATTACTTGTGGCATTATAAGAAAAAATTAAATCACACTACTTACAACTAAATTGGAATTTTGGGGATGATGTAACTCTGGACACATGTGTTACCCTATCACAATGAAATATATGCCCATATTCCAGGGCCTCAGGTGATGTACAGACCTCATTCTCTTTCTCTTTCAGCTCTGTTTAGTGAATTGGTATCTATAGAGTTCAGTACCTGCTATGTTCTTTGTACATCACCTCATGAGTGCACAAAACTGACAAAAATCCCCTTAAGTATGGAGCTTTCATTCCAGTTGGGAAATGGAGACAGTAACAAATAAATATAACAAGTAAATTAAATTTTATAGCTCATTAGATGGCAGGAAGTGGTACCAAAAGATAGAACAGGGAAAGGGGACTGGGAGTGCAGGTTGTCCTTTTAGACAGGACGGTAGAGGATACTTCTTTGAGCAGGTGACATCTGAGCAAAGACTTGAAGAAGGTGAAGGAATTGGCGGTCAGGATATCTAAAAAGGTCATTTCAGAGAACAGCTAGCATAATGGCTCTAACACAGTGGGTGCCTCACATCTTCTTTGTAGACTAGAGAGTAGTAGAAATTCAATCAGAATGTAATAGAGATTCAGATGTCCTTGTAGGTCCTCGCTGGCCATTGTGAGGACCTTGGATTTTCCTTTCAATGAGATGGCAGGTTACTGGAGGCACAGAGGAATGACAAGATCTAACCTTTGCTTTAAAAGGATCACTTAAATTGAAGAAAGTAGGGAAAACCACTAGACCATTCAACTATGACCTAAATCAAATCCTTTATGATTACACAGTGGAAGTGAGAAATAGATTTAAGGGACTAGATCTGATAGATAGAGTGCCTGATGAACTATGGATGGAGGTTCATGACATTGTACAGGAGACAGGGATCAAGACCATCCCCATGGAAAAGAAATGCAAAAAAGCAAAATGGCTGTCTGAGGAGGTCTTACAAATAGCTGTG
>NW_011494677.1:12764571-12764976 GCF_000754665.1 Bison bison bison | reverse complement strand
CTTAGGAAGCATCACTATGAACAAAGCTAGTGGAGGTGATGGAATTCCAGTTGAGCTATTTCAAATCCTGAAAGATGATGCTGTGAAAGTCCTGCACTCAATATGCCCAAAAATTTGGAAAACTCAGCAGCGGCCACAGGACTGGAAAAGGTCAGTTTTCATTCCAATCCCAGAGAAAGGCAATGCCAAAGAATGCTCAAACTATCGCACAATTGCACTCATCTCACACGCTAGTAAAGTAATGCTCAAAATTCTCCAAGCCAGGCTTCAGCAATATGTGAACCATGAACTTCCAGATGTTCAAGCTGGTTTTAGAAAAGGCAGAGGAACCAGAGACCAAATTGCCAACATCCACTGGATCGTCGAAAAAGCAAGAGAGTTCCAGAAAAACATCTATTTCTGCTT
>NW_011494677.1:12759499-12763902 GCF_000754665.1 Bison bison bison | reverse complement strand
ATTCAGAAAATGAAGATCATGGCATCTGGTCCTATCACTTCATGGGAAATAGATGGGGAAACAGTGGAAACAGTGGCAGATCTTATTTTTGGGGACTCCAAAATCACTGCAGATGGCGACTGCAGCCATGAGATTAAAAGACGCTTACTCCTTGGAAGAAAAGTTATGACCAACCTAGATAGCACATTGAAAAGCAGAGATATTACTTTGCCAACAAAGGTCAGTCTAGTCAAGGCTATGGTTTTTCCAGTGGTCATGTATGGATGTGAGAGTCAGACTGTGAAGAAAGCTGAGCGCCAAAGAATTGATGCTTTTGAACTGTGGTGTTGGAGAAGACTCTTGAGAGTCCCTTGGACTGTAAGGAGATCCAACCAGTCCATTCTAAAGGAGATCAGCCCTGGGATTTCTTTGGAAGCAATGATGCTAAAGCTGAAACTCCAGTACTTTGGCTACTGGGACGGATTGAGGGCAGGAGGAGAAGGGGATGACAGAGGATGAGATGGCTGAATGGCATCACTGACTCGATGGACATGAGTCTGAGTGAACTCCGGGAGTTGGTGATGGACAGGGAGGCCTGGCGTGCTGCAATTCATGGGGTTGCAAAGAGTTGGACACGACTGAGCGACTGAACTGAACTGAATGTGGTTGCTGTTGAGAACAGGCTGTAGAGAAGTCAGAGCTGGAAGCAGCAAGACCATTTTGAAGATTACTGGGGAGAAATAAAACTAAATGATGATGCTGTTTCTGGCCATGAATGGAGTTAATGACAAGAGATACTTATTCCACATAGGGTTTGAACCTCATCAGGATTTTATGATTGATTGGATAGTATATGAGGAATCAAGGATGACCCTAAGAATTTTAGCTTAAGTAACTGGAAGGATAGAGTTTCTATCAAGTAAGATAGGAAAGATTATAAATGGAATACTTTGGGAAAGGGAGCCACGACTAATAGTTCTGTTTTGGACATCTTAATTCGGATATGGTTATACCACATGCTAGCAGATGCTGAGTAGGCAGTTGGATATACAAATCTACAATTCAGGACTGAAAACTTGGCAGGAGATTAAAAAAAAATTAGATTCATTATCATATAAAGGGTATGAAATCAAAGAGACTAGATGAAGCCACCAAGAGATTGCATATTGTTAAAGAACAAAAGATAAAAGACTGAGCCCCAGGCCACTCCAAAGTCAGGATGCTAGGGAGATGAGTCCTTGGAAGAGACTCAGGACTAATGACCTGTCTGGTCAGATGAAGGAGTGGGTGTAAGGCTGAGGGAAGAAAATGTGTCAGTGAAGAGGGAGTGGACACCATTGTTAAAATCTGCTCATAATTTAGGCCATTGGGCACCTTGACTGAGGCACTGTTTGGAAGCAGGGAAGAGAAGCCTGACTGGGCACTGCTGGGAGAGACAATGGGAAGAAATTGAGTAAAGAGCTAAGTTAGAATCCCTAAAGGGGTTTTGTAGGGAAGAGGAGCTGACAAATGGAGTGGTAACTGGTGGGGAAAATGAGGTCAGAGGAGGCTGTGTTTGACACAGAAACATATTCCACATAACTTTTACTTAACATGACCTTTATAAAAGCCAAAGATTTATCACTAAAATATAACTTTTCAAAGGTGAATTTCCAAAGGTCAGTGCAAAATTCCATTTAGTGTGTGTTAACTTGGTTACAATGTTATCTTTTGCCACATTGCATTAAAAAGAACAACTAATACATTGATTACAAGACACCTGTTGCTATGTTTTGTTTTTTGATGGAAAAAAAAGGAATACTCAAAATGCATGTTTTCAATGAGTCCATTGCAATATACTGATCTTTACCTGGTGATTTTCATTGAATATGTGGAATACTTTGAGTGATCCAAGAATATGGATTTATAAAAGAATCCATATATATATAAACCCAAGAATATGGATTTATTACATTTTGCTCTGCAAAAATGTAAATTTTCTCGATGTATTTACAATGCATTGTACTAAATGATCTTTTTCTCCATTGTACTTTCCACGAAATTGAATATATATATGATATTAAACACATATGCTTATTTTATAGATGTGATGCTTAGTACATACAAAAGGCAAGTTGTAGAAGATTGTACAGATACTACAGTCTTTGACACTTCAAGTTAAATTCTAAATCTTAGGGATGAACTTCTTTGGTATTTATGTTTATATTGTTGTTCTTGTTCAGTATCTCAGTTGTGTCTCACTCATTGCGATCCCATGGACCACAGCATGCCAGGCTTCCCTGTCCATCACCAACTCCCGGAGCTTGCTCAAACTCACGTCCACCAAGTCAGTGGATCCATCCAACCATCTCATCCTCTGTCTTCCCTTCTCCTCCTGCCTCCAGTGTCTCCCAGCATCAGGGTCTTTTCCAATGAGTCAGTTCTTCGCATCAGGTGGCCAAAGTATTGGAGTTTCAGCTTCAGCATCAGTCCTTCCAATGAATATTCAGGACTGATTTCCTCTAGGATTGACTGATTTGATATCCTTGCAGTCAATGGGATTCTCAGGAGTCTTCTCCAACACCACAGTTCAAAAGCATCAACTCACATTAGTTCTTTGCATTCATTGCTTTGCATTTTTTCATGCATATATATTCCTAGACTGGAAACTTTTTGAGAGGAGGAACTTTTGTACTGCTATTTATTTTTCATATGTGCATCACACCAAACTTTGTACCATATGTATTCAACACATATTTGTAAAATTTTGGAATAAACATTCTAAAATATTATGACTGCTATCTCTTAAAGCAAAGAATAAAATCAAAGGAAAACTGACTTTAGTTTTAAAATATACAAAATCCAAACTTTCTTGATATTTAGTGTATCAAAACATTATGGACCAGCTAAGATAATGCAACAGCTCAATCTTTATCAGCTGCATTTCTCTCTCTTATAATTAAATCATTGCAATGCCTGACAATTTTTCAAAGTGTTTTTAATCTTTTTGCCATATCTTTTATCATGAGACAGAAAATGCTTTATCCTTTCTCACAGTTACCTTCCGAGTCTTTGTTCATTGAGATAAGACAGAGGATATCTTTACACAGGGAAGTCAAAGGAAATATTTGGAAAAAGGGAAATGTATAACCATTCCGTGTTAAGATGCCCAGATGAAATTTCACTGCAATGTACTTTTAATGTTTATTTTTAATTTAAACTCTTTAGTATTAGCCCCAAACTGGCAATGAACTCTTAAATTCACTGAGTTTACTCTCATTATACCCATTCCTTTCCTGCTATTTCTCATTCCTTCTCATTGCCTTTTGGTGTCAAATTTTTTAAGTTTTGTTTTCTGACATCAAATCTTCTGATTCCTAAGTGTTCCCCTTCCCTATCTATTAATAGTTTGCTTTGACAGTCCCGTGCCATTCATGACAGCTTTGTGAATAAACATTTTACATGTAGGAGTAGTTGGAGCAATATAACCTGAAGTAAATTACTTGTAAAGACCTAGAACTTTTAGGGCTCTGGCAGATGACGATGGTTTTGTTTGGAAAACAGTATAATCTGAATTGGAAAAAGTCTATCAAAATAAAAGTCTATCAAAAAGTACCTTTTGTTGACATTCTTGTGTTCCCCAGTCGCTCAGTGGGTAAAGAATTGCAGTGCCTCCAATGCAGGAGATACAGGAGATATGGGTTCACTCCCTGGGTTGGGAAGATCTCCTGGAGAAGGAAAGGACAACCCACTCCAGCCTTCTTGCCCAGGAAACGCCATGGTGGGCTGCAGTCCATGGGGTTGCAGGATCAGACATGGTTGAGCCACTGAGCACAGCACAGCACAGCTCAACAGCCTATCCAGGTAAGAAAACCACTTCTCCTTACAACAGGGAATACAAGCCACGTGTGGATTTCTAATAGGTAACCAAGGGAACCGACGGTGAACCACCAGACCCTCAAGCGTGTTCAGTGATCAATTTTAGAGTAGGTACTCAGGGACTGTTGTTGCCTAGCTGAGTCATTGTGCTTCCTTGTAACTGATTCTCAGTTTCTTTTTCTTCATCATGAAATAGTACAGGCTTTCTCTTTTGTTCACTGAGTCTGAAAATCTCATAACTGCCTATCTAATGGAATGGATACCTGAAGAGACTTTGTTTTCAAGTGTTATAAAATGCCACAGTTTTCCAGGCATACAGAGTTTTAATAATTGGCTGTGAAATGTTGCTAAGAGCTTTCTCCTGTTTCACTAACATTGGCAGGTTTTCACACCCTCCTCTCCTTCTTCACCTGAATTAAGATAGTTTCATACTGAGAATGGAAGAGAAAGACCACAGTCTTATTTGACAGTACAACTTAGCCATAAGCCAACAGTCACCAGGAGCATCCACCGAAAATACCCCAGCTGCCCTCCCCTGACTGCCCCAACCCCAACCCCCACTGACC
>NW_011494677.1:12749322-12759399 GCF_000754665.1 Bison bison bison | reverse complement strand
CTGAAATAAAGCAAACTTTCCCTTCTACCAATCTGGCCTGTTCATTGGCTTTTGTGTGGCACGCAGCTCGACTCCACATCTTTTGGTAACAGTTATTTGCCTGTTCCTCCACTCGAGTCAAAATTAGAGCTTATACATTTCTTGTCCAGCTGCAAGCACCACACCTGGATATCTTCAATGTTTAATGAATAGATAGTTCTTGTCAGTATTTTTGCTTTAGTGTTATTTCATAAAATACTACTCCCTTTGATCTGTATAGCATATAACTCAGAACTTCTTTTTTGTCTTAAGAAATTGAAGCGGACAATGAATGCAGAATTATTAAAAAAGAAAGGGTGATGAATGATAATTGGGCAATTCCATGACTGTGGATTATACTCTACATCCGATATAGAAGAGTGTGCTCCTCACAAGTCATATAAGAGGCACCAGTTCTTCCTAGTGTTTAGAAACCTTGAAAGTCACACAAGTCTTCTTATGGGCCAGATGAAATCTTCTTAATGAAATTTAATTCTGTTTCTTGGTTCATTCCTCAAGGGTAATTGATAGTAGCTTAGTCTCATCAATCAATTAACAAATCAGCAAGTACTGTTTATTGAGTTCTTACTACACAGTCACCACTATAATTACAAAATTGGGAAACCTAAGATGTAGAAGACATCATGATTTTCCCTTTGTAGTTTCAATTACCTTATGAGATACTCCCTGGAAAAATCATTCATTCATTAATCCAAAATATTTATTGAGAATCTGATTTATTCTAGAAACTGGCAAAAAAGGACTAGAGTTATAGGAAGAAGACCTGAACTCTGCAAGAAATGCAGAAATAGTCTATTCTCCCCCAAATGTACTCTTCCTATTATGAATGCTTGCACCAAAATGTCTTAAGTTTTGTTTGGAGCATGAATGCTGACCATATTCTGTAGCTATAGTAGAGGTTGTGGGCATTAGGGTAGCATTGATTGCTGTGTGTATCAGTTATGTGTTGCCGTGATAATGTTATATAACAAACTCAGACAGTAAAGAATCCAGCTACAATGCTGGACACTTGGGTTCAATCCCTAGGTCAGGAAGATCACCTGGAGAAGAAAATGGCAACCCACTCTAGTATTCCTGCCTGGAGAATCCCATAAACAGAGAAGCCTGGTGGGCTACAGTCACAAAGAGTCAGACATGACTGAGTGACTGAGCACACACCCCAAACTTAGTAGATTAAGGCAAAGGTGATTTCTTACTACTCTCAAACTTATAAGTCAGTTGATTCTGCTGAGTGAGGACCAATGAGGCTTACCCATGTATCTTCGGTTAACTGGAGGTTGGCTAGGTGACTTTACTATATTACCTGGGCTCTCTTACATGTCTAGGGTCTCACCTGAGACAAATGACTAAGCTTTACTTAATGTGTCTCATCCTCCAGCCATCTAGCCTGGGCATGTTGACATGTTATCAAGACAAAGGTAGAGGAGCCAGATGAAGAGAGAGAGGGCAGAAATGCATAAGGAATTTTTCAAAACTTAATTTGAATCACATTTGTTTCATTGACTGATGCAAATGACTTGGCCAAGTTCAGTATCTGACTATCAGTTCAGTTCAGTTCAGTCCCTCGGTTGTGTCTGATTCTTTGCGACCCCATGGACTTACATACTCCAGGCTTCCCTGTCCATCACCAACTCCTGGAGCTTGCTCAGACTCATGTCCATCGAGTTGGTGTTGCCATTCAACCATCTCATCCTCTGTTGTCCCCTTCTCCTTCTGCCCTCAATCTTTCCCAGCATCAGGGTCTTTTCTGATATATATATATATATATATATGTATGTATATATATGGGCATAGACACAGAAAGACACGAAAAGTTTGGCCACTAATGGAATTAATCTGCCGCAATAGAGCAGCTAAGTCTTGAGAGGTGGGTTCCAAGACGAAGTGACCAGAATGCTTAAGTTAAATATTTTTCAATGCTTTGCACTTTGAATGCAGGAGGTATGGGAGGCTGAGTTGATTCTATTTAAACAGATGATGATCTGGTAGATATGACTGCAGAATTACTAATTCTGCACATGAACATCTGGAGAAGGAAATGGCAACCCACTCCAGTATACCTGTCTGGGAAATCCCACAGACAGAGGAGTCCGTGGGGTTGTGAAAGAGTTGAACATGGCTTCACAATTAAACAACAACAATCCTTAAAACAAGTGAGTTTTCCGGGCAAAGGCAGAGACTGTAGGCATATGAAGAACCCACCTGTATCACAGATCTGTTTTGAAGGTTCATGTCTATAGTTTAGCAATAAAAACTCTTCTCTGCTCCAGCGACTGCCTTTCTATGGTTGGTTTTGAAAGAGCAATTTTCCATTATCGTACTTAGTTGAGGGGCCATCATGCCTAAAAGACCTGAGTTACTGGCATTTTTCGAGTTACTTACTGTTGAATTATGTCCTCCCAAAAGATGTATATTTCAGAATGCTCGCTTATTGGAAATAGTGTCAATGTAGATGTATTACTTAAGATGAGATTATGCCAGAGTGGGTATGGTAGACCCTTATTTCAGTATAACTAAGGTACTTATATGAAGAGGAGAGAGAAAGACAGAGAGAGAATACCCTGTAAAGGCACAGAGAAACACAGAGATGATGACCACAAGATGACAGAGGCAGAGACTGGAGTCAACGAACACCAAGGATTGCTAATAACAGCCCAAAGCCAGGAGAGGAGGTAGAAGAGATTCTCCCTCTGGGTTCTCAGGAGGAACCAACCCTGCTGACACTTTGATTTCAGACGTCTAGCCTCTAGAACTGTGAGGGAATACATCTCTACTGTTTTAAGCCATCTGGTTTGTGGAAGTGACTTTGGAATGGAGTCATGGGTAGGATTAGCCCCAGAAGAGCTGTCCTGGGCACGTTACCACTGCCCAAAGCTCTCCAGAACTAGAAATCCCACTTATGACCAACTCTCTAGGGTTTTCCAGATGACACAGAAGATGGTAAAGAGTCTGCCTGCAATGCGGGAGACCCGCGTTAGATCCCTGAGTCAGGAAGATCCCCTGGAGAAAGAAATAGCAACCCACGCCAGTATTCTTGCTTGGAGAATCCCACAGACAGGGGAGTCTGACAGGTTACAGTCCATGGGGTCACAAAGAGTCAGACATGAATGAGCAACTGAACAACTACTCTAGGCATGGAATAGCTTTTAAAAAAAATTCTCAAAACTCACATCTTATTTAGACCATTCTCCCAGGATTATTGGAGTCAATGTCTGTGCACCAAGAGAGTGCCAAGCCTAGCGATTCCCGTGTCACTGGCCCATCCAAATTTTACTGTGACATTTTTGGTTACTATCCTGGCTTAGCAAATTTAACCTCTGAGTACCCTTGTAGGGCTACTTGCTAACTCCCCATCTACATAATTTTACCTCTCGAGGCTTCAAGCAAGTTCCACGTCCTCCAGCATCCCCCCACGCAGTGCAGTGCTTTAGCACGCTTGTGTTCTCTAACTCCTTCAGCCTTTGTTACAAGGACTCCAGGAAAGCCTGCCAGCCCATCCTCTTTTCTGATTGTCATCTGGGATTAGGATTCATGTTTTACAGCTGCTGGAAATGGTCACTTCTTTTTATATCCCCCAGCTGCCTAGCACATGGTAAGGAGCATCCTGGAGCTTTTCATCTACTGATTAACTGATTCTTGACCTTTTCATCAGGAAAGCAGTTGTCATAAATCCATGGAGAAAATTCTCCGGGGCTTTATTGCTGGTAGTGGTGGTGATGAGGGGTGGTTGGGGCTTCCCTAGTGGCTCAGTGGTAAAGAATCTGCAACGCAGGAGACTTGGGTTTGATTCCTGGGTCAGGAAGATCCCCTGAAGGAGGGCATGGCAACTCACTCCAATATTCTTGCCTGGAGAATTCCATGGACAGAGGAGCCTGGCGGGTTACAGTCCATGGGGTCACAAAGACTCAGCTGGTCACGTCACAGCTGTGGACTGAAGAGTCCTGGAACGAAGTCCATTAGTCTCTTCTCAGTGACGTTTGAGAGATACTGGATTCTAACGGGTAAATGGGAGATGGAATATATTGGGGAACTGGCCCAGAAGGCACGTTACATAGTATAAGTACCAACTCCTTGTTACCCTTATAAAGCTCAGAGCCAGAAAGGAGTGGGAGTGAAGGGAGGTTTCAGGTAAGGGGAGCTAGAGGTCTGGAGAAAACAATTCCCTTATGTTCCAGGAGGAGCCTCTGAATGACCGGAAGCAGTAGAGGGGCCCCTAGGAGGGAAGGAGGTCAACCAGCAGGAAGATATCAAAAGGTAAAGTCAGATGTGGGAAAACCAACTTTGGCAGTTTCTTAAGGCTGATCTCTGGTGGGAGAATTGGGTTGTTTCTTTCTCCATTTCCATCTGAAGGTGGGGGGTGGGTGTTCATCTGGATTTCTGCTTCATTTGTGAAAGCTTTTACATTATAGAAAATATATTACAAATACTTAAAAGAAATTGTTTTTAGAAGAGCCCAGGGAGCTTTTCACAGAAGCGATTAAAAACATCTCCAGCTTTGATCCACTCCTTTGCAGTGTTTTGGTTTTAAATCAGACACTCAAGTCCTCTATAAAAATAGCCAGCAAATTTAACAACCACAGATATATATTTTAAAGTGTAAGTGTTCTTAAATCATATGTAGGATAAGCCAAGATTAGCTTCTTCATTTTTAAGGAAAAAAACTCCTATAAATTATGAATATATTTTGATTTGGAATAATTAAATGATTTTTAAGCAAATCAAAGTATTTTTATGCCAACATGAAACTTTACTATAAAAAGTACTTGTTAGTGCCAATGTTTTTCTTCATGTTTAAATATGAAGGAACATCACATCTTTGAAACAGCAGGTAACCCTTGAAGCACTGACACTTCTTGACAAGGAACTCATCCAGTCATTTCAGGTTTGGAAATAATCTCACCAGGTTAAGGACTCTGGAATTGAAGGTCTCCGATTTAAAGGGATTTTAGTGTTTGCCTATGTCTCTGTTTCAAACGGAAACTGTGTCTTGAAACAAAATTACTGAAGCAAGATAGAGAATCTGCCACTTGTAAGATAAGAGGCTCTAAATCCTTAGAAGAGCTATGGTAACAGGCTCTTTGACACTCAATCATTTCATTCCATTGATGTCCTGTTACCTGGTAACCACCTGTTGATTTAAAAAATATTCACAACTTAAAAGTTGAGATTTGTGCTTTATTCAATGGGAGGTTTAGGACTTCAAGACAGGAGACAGCATTTCAAGTCACCCAGGGAGAACTGCTTCAAGGAGGCAAGGGGAGGAGCCAGGTTATACAGAAGTTTTACAACAAAGGGCAGGTAGTCTGAACATCAATTATTGTTAATTGAAGAAAACCAGATATCCCACGGAGAAGGCAATGGTACCCCAGTCCAGTACTCTTGCCTGGAAAATCCCATGGATGGAGGAGCCTGGTAGGCTGCAGTCCATGGGGTCGCTAAGAGTCGGACACGACTGAGCGACTTCACTTTCACTTTTCACTTTCATGCATTGGAGAAGGAAACGGCAACCTACTCCAGTGTTCTTGCCTGGAGAATCCCAGCGACGGGAAGCCTGGTGGGCTGCCGTCTATGGGGTCACACAGAGTCGGACACGACTGAAGCGACTTAGCAGCAGCAGCAGCAGCAGAAGTTAATTCCTTATCCCAAGTTAAGGAATTCAGCACTTTTCTCTGTGTGGGAAGCAGCAAGAGTCTGGGCTCACTGAGATCATTCCTTTCATGTGCATCTCAGCAATTCTGGACCAGTATCGTGTTTTCTCACATCTTCAGCTCCCTTGGGACTCATGGTAGGGAGTGGCTGGTCTAATAGCTGTTGGGTGGTCGATATTCTTCTCCTTCCTGAGTGCCCTTCGGGCTCACCAGCTCACATTGGAGGGCTAGAGTTGCTGATGACTGTGACATCCTTGTTTATTGATATGGCAGGAAATACTCCATTTCTCACACCTTAACTATTTTCCTGGAGAAGGCAGTGGCACCCCACTCCAGTACTCTTGCCTGGAAAATCCCATGGGTGGAGAAGCCTGGTAGGCTGCAGTCCATGGGGTCGCGAACAGTCGGACATGACTGAGCAGCTTCGCTTTCACTTTTCACTTTCATGCACTGGAGAAGGAAATGGCAACCCACTCCAGTGTTCTTGCCTGGAGAATCCCAGGGATGGGGGAGCCTGGTGGGCTGCCGTCTATGGGGTCTCACGGAGTCAGACATAACTGAAGTGACTTAGCAGCAGTAGCAGAACTGCTTTCCCAGATGTTCCAAGAAATTAGAAAATAACACTGAACATTTCTTCTATGGCAATACTCAACCATCAGCCAAGAGATTGAAGAAATCTTATTTGAAGACCTACCCCTAAGAGACCTCTTTAGTGGTCCAAGCCTAAAAATACTGTGTAGGAGTTCACCAAGAAAATGAACGTGCCTTGCTTTAGAAATTATGTAAAAGCATGCAAATGTTTACTAGACCAAGACATCCGAGAGACAGATTTTTTTCAGTGACTTTAGCCCCTTTGCTAATATTAAACTGCACTTGCTAAGTGGGCAGTCCATTTCACTCTGAAGGAAGACAGCCCACCAGAAAAAATCCCTCCTGGCTATTTTGTACGCCTAATACAATGCTCTCTGTTTTCTTGACATTTGCTTTTGACACCTCAACCAGTTTCTTGTCTTGTTTAGGATCCCTGTGGAGTCAATCTGAAGGAGAGAAGGACGCTTCCAGTGGTTAGGTGGTGGCCAATAAGGATGACCTACATTCCTGTTCCCGATGGTTGGGCTTATCAACCTGGAGCGAGTCTGCGTAGGTCATTGCAAAGAGTGTAAGACACAGGACTTGTCTACAACGAAGGAATTTTCAAGAGGCTTTGGGAATAGTTTCTCCTACTGAAATGAAGGAGCTCTCTCTGAAGGAAAGAAAAGAAAAAGCTTTAGAAATAAAGCCTAAAACTCCCTCCTGTGTGTTTAGATTCTTAAGTCTGCAGGTAAACAAGCCAGCGGGGAGTGTCTACACACGAGGTGAGGAGGGAGGCAAGCAGGGGAAGATTACCACTCATTATGCCACTTGACATTAATTAAAGATCTTTTAAAATAAAGAAGGTGTCAGATTACTTTTCCACTGAAGTAATATTTACATTAATTATGCCAAATGCTGAAACTGTTTGCTATATCCAAATCATCCACACTGGTAATCACTTCATGTGTTTTGGAGACCACCAGGCTAGGTGAGTGGAGGATGCTAGCCTGCTTTACTCTGCGCATGTCAAATTCAAAAGCCCTTCTTGAGAGAGCTAGTCTTTCGTTTCCACATCCGCTACGGCTCCTGTTCCTTTCTCCCCTGTGGAATCATTAGTGAGCACAATTCCACCAGAGCACACTGGGGTGAGGACTCAGGTCTTCTCTATCTCAGCTTGTGGCCTGGAATGGTATTTCCTGGGGCCGAGACTCTGACCAAGGGCTGATGGTTTACATAAATTGCAGGTGACTCGGGCAGTTTCTTTCCTTTTTTTGTTCCCATTGGTCTCCTGTACCGATGGGTTTGTAATGCTTCTAATTTTGTACCTGGGAAAATGCCAGTGGATATCATTCCCTAGAACCCATATTCCCCACCGCCTCCTCCGTCCAGGCACCTTATTCTTTCTCCCTGCAGATCTTTGCACATGCCACTTGCTAGACTGGAAAGCTATTCCTTCCTCACTGCGCTTAGTTTCCTCTACCATATCTTACATAGGACACAGCACAATGGCAACTACGCAGTTGCGATGTGATTATTTGACAAACTCCATTTCTCCTCTTGAAGTATGAGCCTCCTTGGTGCTGATGAAATTATTTGTAGGGCAGGAATAGAGAACGGACTTGCGGACATGGGGAAAGGGAGCGGAGAGGGTGGGCTGAATTGAAAGGGTAACACTGACATATATACATGGTAAAATAGACAGCTAGTGGGAAGCTGCTGTAGAGCACAGGGAGCTCAGCTCTGTGCTCTGTGATGACCTAGAGGGGTGGGATGGAGGGGGTGGGAAGGAGGCTCAAGAGGGAGTGGGATAAATGTATATGTATATATAGCCGATTCACTTTGTTGTACAGCAGAAACTAGCACAGCATTGTAAAGCAATTATACTCCAATTAAAACAAACAAACAAACATGAGCTTCTCAGGGACAGGGGTATGTCTGTTCTGCTCAGGGTCTCCCATTGATCTCAGAGGGCCTGGCATAGAGAAGGCACGTGAAAAATAGGTGTGGAATAAATGAATAGATGAGTGGAGTGGATGAATGAATGGAAATAAAACCCACAAATACTACATCTATCCAAATTGTTCTTCTGCATATAATGTCCTCTGGGTTTTGGTATTTTGGTTACCTTCTTCCCATCATCTGAGAGAGTTCAAATCCCAGCTCCCAAATGAAGTGATTTTTCTTTTTTTAAGGATGGTGGAGAAGAGAGGAGAGTAGTTTTATTGATTTTTATTTTATTTTGGTTGCACCCCATGGCATGCAGGATCCTAGTTCCCCTACCAGGGATCGAACCCACGCCCCCTGCAGTGGAAGAATGAAGTCTTACTTACTGGACCATCAGGGAAGTGCCATGAAATGATGTTTAACTATTCAATCCTCACCTAATTCCTTTTTTCTTCAGATTTCACGTATCATGGCTACACACGCCTTGCATTTATGGTAGATTTTCTCCCACATCTGTGAGATTTGTCTTCCCTAACAGACTGTAGGTTCATGATGACACAGAAATACTTCCTACCATGCTAAGCACAGCATCTGACACATAGAAGATGCACAAATAAATCTGATCTAGCTGGGATCATTGAGATTCTGTCTCAAGCTATATGAAGCCATCTATTTATGGCTACAAGGATAACTATTCCACTCTTTTTAAAAAATGGATTGGGTTGGGTTAGGGAAGAAGGATGGGGATATAGCATGGTGAGAAAGAGCTTATCTGTCTAATTCTAGCCAGGAAAACATAAAGCACACCCGTTATTTTAACAAATAAATGAATACAGGGACCTGGTTAAAAAAGTACAAAAAACTGAAAAGGGGGACCCTGAGAAAGCCTGTGTGCATGCTCAGTCCTGTCCGACTCTCTGTGACACCATGGACCGTCGCCCATCAGGTTCCTCTGCCCATGGAATTTTCCAGACAAGAATACTGGAGGGGGTGCCATTTCCTACTCCAGGGGATCTTTCCAATCCACGGATCAAACTCCTGTCTCCTGCATCTCTTGCATTGGCAGGTGGGTTCTTTACCACTGAGCCACCCTGGAAGCCCAAGAGAAAGCACAAAGATAGCAAACAGGCAACAACCACCATCTTCAGGGTTGGAAACAAAGGGAGAAGGGGAGACCGTTAGGATTTGGAAGCTTGGAGAGGGTCCTCGGTGAGGCAGGGGCTCAGAGTATGCAGCTCAGCTGGTGCTGGTTCCCCAGACAGGGCACAAGGAGGCTGGTTCTGGGTAAGAAAAAGGTTGGAAGCTGGTACCAACTGCTCCTGGAACATCCAGCTGCTGCTGAGGCAACAGTGATAAGAACAGAGAGCATCCACCAGGTTTCCTCTCCCTCGGCCTGCCTTCCAGTCTCATCCCAATGGCAGAACTTAACAGGTGAAAAAGGAAACGTGTGCCTGTGTCCCAGCTCCAATATCACAGAACAGAGTATAGATGGGGAGGCTTAGAGCTGGAAGACCAGAGCTTCAAAACTGACCCAGGAGGTGAGAGGAAGAACTGCCAAGAATGCAAGTATTTGGCAAGATATACGTAACACAGTAATTTTTATTTAAATGATAATTTAGGATTTTTTAAAAATGACCTTTTTATAAGCTAGTTTTAAAATAGATCACTCTGACATGGGAACAACCTAAGTATCCATTGATAGGAATAGCTGAATAGATAAAGAAGATGTCATACATATCATATGTACAATGGAACACTGCTGCTGTTGCTAAGTTGCTTCAGTCGTGTCCGACTCTGTGCGACCCCATAGACGGCAGCCCACCAGGCTCCCCCGTCCCTGGGATTCTCCAGGCAAGAACACTAGAGGGGTTGC
>NW_011494677.1:12731503-12749222 GCF_000754665.1 Bison bison bison | reverse complement strand
GTGAAAGTGGAAAGTGAAAGTGAAGTCGCTCAGTCGTGTCTGACTCTTAGTGACCCCATGGACTGCAGCCTTCCAGGCTCCTCCATCCATGGGATTTTCCAGGCAAGAGTACTGCAGTGGGGTGCCATTACCTTCTCCAACAATGGAACACTGTTCAGCCATAAAAAAGTGAAATTCTGCAATTGATGACAACATGGATGGATCTTGAGGATATTATGCTAAGTGAAACAGTCACATGGAGAAAGATAATACTATGTGATTTTACTCAAAAGTGGCATTAAAAAAAAAAAAAACAGTGAACAAAACAAAAACAAATTCATAGATACAAAGAACAATTAGATACAAATACATAGATACAAAGAACCTCCTACCAAAGGGGGAGGAGGTTGGGGTGGGCAAAATGCTAAGGGGTCAGTTTTACAGTGATGGATGGAAGCTAGATTTGTGGTGGTGAACCACTCTGTAATGCGTATAGAACTTGGACTACAATGCTGTACACCTGGAACTTACATAATAAACAAATGTTAATGAATTGATCACTTCACATAATTACTATCTGGGGACTAGTTTATTACCTTTCCCACAGAATCGTAATTAGTACATTTTCTCCCCGTGAAGTATCTGCAGAAGAGAAGTTTTCGGTTTCTAGCCCTTCTAGACTCTGATGCTGGGAGGGATTGGGGGCAGGAGGAGAAGGGGATGACAGAGGATGAGATGGCTGGATGGCATCACTGACTCAATGGATGTGAGTCTGAGTGAACTCAGGGAGTTGGTGATGGACAGGGAGGCCTGGCGTACTTCGATTCATGGGTCGCAAAGAGTCAGACACAACTGAGCGACTGAACTGAACTGAATCCTTCCTGGCTGTTCTCTGTTCCTGATTCCTTTCTACCCTTCATCCTTCAGTGTACTCACTCCCAAATCCAATCTCCACCTTTCCCTGCTTCAGCTGGTGTCCAAGAAGATTGACAGCTAGGGACTGTCTTGCCACCTGGATTCCAGTTGGATTGGCCAGTGGTAAACATAGGCCGGTCAGAGGAGAGGATGAGAGAGACATTGGGATACGTTTTCCTGGTCATGATTTCATCTGGTTGTACTCCTGGCAGGAGCCATCACCTCTTCTTTTTTTGCGATACCTGTTGTATTGTCCCTTTCTAGGGCTTCAGCACTCACTGGGTTCCAATAATATTATTTCTTCTCTTTAACTGTTCACTCCTGAAGGTAGCAGTGGCTTACTGTCCTTGCCTTTTAAAAGAATCTTTTGGATCATTGGAATTCTATCCTGTTTACTTGCAAAACTGACTGATTCACAAGTGTGCTGAAGCATCATCTAAATAATGTATAGGCTTCCTATGTTTCTTTGTGTGACTTTTAATAAATGTTTATTCTGATTACTGGAACATAAGCCACATGAAGGCAGGGATGACGGTTGCACCATTCATCATATCTCCAGCAAACAACACTGCACCACACAGAAAAGAGATGATAAATATTAGTTAATGAGTGATTTCATCCATTCAATAAATATTTATTGTATTTAATATGTACTAAGCTGCTACTAAGTCACTTCAGTCATGTCCGACTCTGTGTGACCCCATAGATGGCAGCCCACCAGGCTCCCCCATCCCTGAGATTCTCCAGGCAAGAACATTGGAGTGGGTTGCCATTTCCTTCTCCAATGCATAAAAGTGAAAAGTGAAAGTGAAGTTGCTCAGTTGTGTCCGACTGTTTGCGACCCCATGGACTGCAGCCTTCCAGGCTCCTCCACCCATGGGATTTTCCAGGCAAGAGTACTGGAGTGGGGTGCCATTGCCTTCTCCTTAGAATATACTGTGTACACTAATTGACACTAGCAGTACTATCGTGGGTGGGCAGCAGGCTGTGTGGAAGAGGCCTCATGACCAAGGAATCAAGAGTTATGGTAAAACAGCTGGCTGTGTTTGGAGTTACTTTGGATGGGTTGTCAAGGAGTGTATCTTTATGAAAGGTGAGGCAGGTTGACAGGTGAGGTTTTGAACTGATATTTTCCCCAGGAAGACAGACAAATGGCCAACAGGCACATGGAAAGATATTCAACATCACTAACTGTCAGGGAAATGCAAATCAAAATCACGAGATATCACTTCATACTTGTAAGAATGGCTATCACCGAAAAGACAAAACATAACAAGTGTTGTTGAGGATGTGGAGAAAAGAGAAACCTTGAAAAGTGTTGATGGGTATATAAATAGCTACATTCACTATGAAAAATAATAAGGAGTGGCTAAGATAGGAGATCTTCAATGTTACCACCAGACAGCACAAATGGTAATCATGTGAGGTGACAGAGGTGTCGACCAACCGTTTTGTGATAAATGTCTCACAATATACTTGTGTATCAATCCATCACATTGTACACCTTAAACTTACATATATGTCAAGTATTTCACAATTAAGCTGGAGAAATATAAATTTAAAGCGAATGATTATCCATTTCTTTTACAGAAACCAGTAGATTGGATGGTTCCTGACAGGAGTAAGAGAATACAACTGACAACATTAAGAACCTTAAAAGGAAAAAGAAAGCTATCTGCAATAGGCAAGATACCATGCTAAGCACTGATATTTAAAAAGTGTAAGAAATACATGGCTAGTAACATGAACAACAACTAGTATAAAAATGGCAAAGGTTATTACTAAATACTCTATAAGTGACATGGGCTTCCCTGTAGCTCAGACGGTACAGAAGCTGCCTGCAGTGCAGGAGACCTGGGTTCGATCCCCGGGTGGGGAAGATCCCCTGGAAAAGGGAATGGCAACCCACTCTGGTATTCTTGCCTGGAGAATTCCATGGACAGAGGAGCCTGGAGGGCTACAGTCCATGGTGTCGCATAGCGTCGGATACGACTGAGCCGCCAACACTACGACTACTGTAAGTGACATGGGCGACGCATGCTCAAAGAGTCTGAAGGAGGCAAGAACGCGGGAGAAATATTTGAGACAGAGGTAAAACTCAAGCTTGGCATTGGATTTAGATATACATACAGAAGAAGGACATCATCATTCATCATGAAAGTAAAAGCTCCAGGAAAGACCTCAAAGCTTACATGCTGGTTTAGTTGTACGGAGAGAGTGAAAAAAAAAAAAAAAAACAGAAGGGCAGGTAGACAGAGACAGGAAAGTCACATTCCCCCAACTTAACTATGTATCATCATTCTTGAAGCAGAATGTGGAGGAACTACTTTGTAGTAGGGTTGACAAGTGTGCCTCAATTCTGTTCTTTTTTTTTTTTTTTTTTCCTGTCTTAATCCTAGTCATAATATTCTAGCTCCTCCTTAGGCAAGTGTATCTTGTAATCTAGAATAGCAAAGAGAAGGAAGAACAAGAGGATGGAACCTGACTGGTGTCCAAGAAAATATGTAAGATCAAAACAAGGAAACCAAGCTGAAGGGGCAGGCTTGAACGCTGAACATAAAGACAAGAAAGTCTAGAGTTAGGTTGCATGGATGCTGGCATGCTTTCCAGATCCTTAACCTTTTACTCCTAAAAGTAGCAGTGCCTTTCTCATTTTATATACATGTATACATGTTCGGAGAAGGCGATGGCACCCCACTCCAGTACTCTTGCCTGAAAAATCCATGGATGGAGGAGCCTGATGGGCTGCAGTCCATGGGGTCACTGGGAGTCGGATACGACTCAGCGACTTCACTTTCACTTTTTACTTTCATGCATTGGAGAAGGAGATGGCAACCCACTCCAGTGTTCTTGCTTGGAGAATCCCAGGGACGGGGGAGCCTGGTGGGCTGCCGTCTATGGGGTCACACAGAGTTGGACACGACTGAAGCGACTTAGCAGCAGCAGCAGCAGCATACATGTTCGGTTGATCAGTCATGTCTGATTCCTCGCAGCCCCATGACTGTAGCTCACCAGGCTCTTCTGTCCATGGAATTTTCCAGGCAAGAATACTGGAGTGGGTTGCACTTCCTACTCCAGGGGATCTTCCAGACCCAGAGATTGAACTTGTGTCTCCTGGGTCTCCTGCATAGGCAGGTGCCATCAGGGAAGCATTTGTATAGTCATGAGTCCCTTGAATGGGGTCTTATTTGAAACATGCTTCTGGTTCTCTTTAGAGAAAGGATACTCGATAAACCCTAGTTACCACTTCAGCATGGTTTTTGAGTTTGCCAAGACCTGTGGGTGTCTGTATCTCCTGAGAGATCCTGAACTTGAGGTAACATACTTGCCAAACTAGTCATAAGCAACCCAACCAGCCCAAGGCCTTCCAAGGTTGGAGGTAAAATTTAAACCAGTGTCAGAGTCAGAATAAAAGCCTGAATATGCTGAGTATCATAAACTCTCCAATCCACAATATTGTTTCAGGGTCTGCAAAATGATATCTAATTTCATTGTATGTCTTACCCTAGTGACAGTGATGTAAGGCCCTACACACCAGAATGAAAGGTAGACTGGATTTTAGAACTAAATAGAGAAAAAGCTTCATTGTATTTAGGGCATATATCACAAGTGTGGTCTAAGTATTGATAATGCATCAGTTTATTTTATAATAAATAAACATGCTTAGAGGTGATGGAGTGCTTTTCATCTGGAGAGAATTTTATGGACATTGACTAATTTATCATTATTTACAAGCCAATTAATTTTCACGACCCTGAGGTAGAAATTGTAATTATGCCAGAGTAGCAGATGGGAAAAAAGAAATTGGGGAGAGAATAAAAAAGAAGCATGAGTTTGACAGTCCTGAAATACATGGATATTTACTGTTCAATTTAAATACCATACAAGAAAATTTATAGTGGATATTTTGGTAAGATACTATTTCAGAGACAGATCACTCACACATTCTCATCTTCCCTTCCTCCTTCACTTATTTATGAATTTGCTCAATTCATCCCTTTGACAAATGTTTATTTAGCATTGTGGTAGGTACTAAAAATAAAAACTTAGCTAAGATATATTAGTAGTTCTTAAGAAGCCCACGGTCTTCTAAACAAGAGTGCGAGCAGATAGTGGCCAAGTGGTGTTATAGGGCCTGGAGGAAGGCACAGCAACCCACTGCAGTATTCTTGCCTGGAGAATCCCTTGGACAGAAGAGACTGGAGGGCTGCCATCCATGGGGCCACAAATAGTTGGACATGACTGAAGCGACAGCATGCACACCCAATGTTATAGGGACCATCAGATAAGTAAGAAATGAGTTACCAGATCGAACTAGAAGGTTGAGGACCGTAAGAGCTTCCCAGGTAAAGACGGTGTGTCTACTGAGTTTTGAGAGATGACATATTTATTATACAGATATGGTGGCAAGGTAGCCAGGAGAGAAGAAACATTATGCTTGAAAATTCAGATGTAGGAAAGAGCACAAATTTTAAAGGGACTCAAATGATTCTTAAGGGCTATAATACAAGTATAGGTTGAAGGTGCAGGAGGATATAAAATTAGAAGGTAGACAGCAACAAGATCATTATAGCACGTGAGTTAGATGTTAACCTAAGGGCCAGTATTATCATTTCAGAGTCTTTCAGAAATTCTTGTCCAGTAGTCTGAAGCAGGATCTGGGAATCTATGCTTTAAACAAAATGCCCTGATTCTTCAGATGCAGGCGATCTTTGGTTATGTTTTGAGATGTTGATTAGGTGATGGTGAGTTATTGAAGGAACTTCTATAAGAAAACTCAATTAAATTTCTATTTTAGAATGATAATTCTGATAGCAATTTGGAAGGTGGATTAGGAGAGGCTGGAAATGCGGCAATAGTTGGGAGGGAGACTGAAACTGACTCCAGTTGTTCAAGAAGAAGAGAGGGAAGTTTGACCTCTCTAGATGAGAGGGTTTAGCACGGAGAGCTTAATTCTAGGGAAGAGGACTAGGAGTTGATATAAGGTGAAGGGATGGGGACAGAGGAGTTTGAGATTACTCCTAAGTTTTTAAAATAAGGTGATACAATAAGGTGATTCTGGAAGGACCTATTATTTCCACTTCCAGTTACTGTCTCTTATGTCTGTGCTTGAAGAAAACAAATTTGTGCTTAAAACTTAGATGTGCTTTTGGTTTGAAAGGTACATGCACCCCAATGTTCATTGCAACACTGCTTATAATCGCCAAGACATGGAAGCAATCTAAATGCCCATCGACAGAGGAATGGATATATATACAATGGGATGGTACATACATTCAATGATGTACATATATACGATGGAATATTACCCAGCCATTAAAAAGAATGAACCATGCCATTTTCAGCAACATGGACGGACCAGAGGTTGTCATACTGAATGAAGTAGCTCAGACAGAGAAAAAGAAATACCACGTGACATCCCTTATATGTGTGATCTAAAAAGAAATTGTACAAATTAACATGTCTACAAAACAGAAAATAGACTCACAGACTTAGGAAATAAACTTATGGTTGCTGGGGGCGGGGGAAAGGATGGGAGGGAGGGATACTCAGGGAGTTGGGGATCGACACGTCCACACTGGTATGTTTAAAATGGATAGCCAACAAGGTCCTACTGTGTAGCACAGGGAACTCTGCTCAGTGTTATGTGGCAACCTGGATGGGAGAGGAGTTTGAGGGAGAATGAATACGTGTATATATATGGCCGAGTCCCTTTGCTGTCCACTTGAAACTATCACAACATTGCTAATCGGCTATACTCCAACATAAAATAAAAAGTTTCACACACACACACACACACACACACAAAATGGATGAGTTCATGATCTGTGTGGGGCGGAATCAGTGGCTACAATGGGCTGCAATTCCACCATTTGAATAATAAGAAAGATGAAGTCGTTTTATTTGTTGGATTGTAAAAGGAAGACACCATAGTCTGGGAGACCAGTTAGTTGGCTGTTAGGATTATCAGAGATGTTATGACTCTCACTGTCATAATCAACAATGGAAGAGGGGTCAGATGTTAAACATACTTCAAAAAGAAAAACTGACAGGATTTTAAGACTAAAGATGGTTGGTGAGGGAGATAAAAGAGACAATATTTCAAACCAAGAACTGGAAAGAGATTGATGATGAACTTCATTGACAAAGGAAGAGTAATTGACAAAGAGGAGGATGGGATAAAGGGTGGGTGAGCAGCTGGGTTTAATTTTCGGTTTAAATAATGATATTGAACTCATAGTGGGATATTCAAGGGAATGAAGACCCAATGGGCATTTGAAGCTACTGAACTGGATCTCACGCTGGCCTCAGCCCCTAACCATGGCACTACTTCAGGATGGGGAGCTAGAATTACCCCCAGTGACTCTACAGTGGCCAGCTTGTCTGTGGCTTTGTCAGAGGACACAGCTATTTAAAGCACTGGAGAATTCAATTGCTGAAACAAGAATAATGCAGAATATTAATCAAGGATATGCATATAATATTTCTGGAGGGGAATCATTTCTTGTTTTTATATAGGAAGTCTGCAACTCAGAGTTCTTTTTCTTTTATATTCTATCAGCAGCGGTAACTGAATAACTGTCTTCAAAAAGATCCTGTGAGTTCAGATGAGTTCTTCGAGGCGAAAGTTATCCTCAAACCTACAGGGATAAACCTCAAATGATTTCCTGTTTCAAATAAAAGAAAGGCTTATCTAAGTACAGGTGTTTTAGAGTGGACTTACATAAGAATATAAATATAGTTTTAACCACTTCTATTATCATTTTTTTTGCTTAAAATTCATATTCATGCTAATGCTAAGTTAACTCATCTGTCCTATATAGATTGAAAATGATAAAGAATGCTGCCAGAATCAAATTACTGACTAGGGGACTTACTACAAGCAGTTATAGGAAAGGCTATTTCATAGTTACCTTATGTATCTTTTTTCCAGAAGGAAACTTGCTCCATTCTCAACCAGGTGACATATTTATAGTGCAAATGCATTGGTACTGTGGGTTTGCTAGTGATAAACTCTTCTCTAGTGAATTCCAATTATTCTTTTCCGGGCTATTTTGAAAGACATGTAAATCTGTTTCATAGTCTCCATGTTTTAAAAGTGGTTTCCACCAATTTATTTCAATCCAAATCAGGACTTTTTGACCTGAATGTGCTGGGTGCTATAACTTGAGCGGTTTCAGAAGTCAAGGGGCATAATTGTGAAGACTTCGATTAGTCGATGAAAACAAATTATTGCGGATTTTAAAAATCGGTAGTTTTCTGTCTAAAGAATTTCTATGAATAAGCCAGGAAAGGAATTTCTAAAAACATGTACCAGCTGAGCAAGTGTTACATGCTTGCTTTCTGATGACACCTTTACCCCTAAACTGCAACGGAAAAGCAATTTACTGATAAGCATGCATAGATTACTGTCTATGACCATGATCTTGAAACCAGAGCACACTCCTTTATGTGTATTAATTTTGTTGAATGAATGAATGGAGGAATGAATGAAACTCCCCCATTTCTTAAAGACTTTACTTAAACTCTTTTGAATTTTATTTTGCTACTTATACATTTTCCCTAAATTAGTGATAAAGCAATGATGGTACATGATCTCATTTGTACGTTAACTAGGTGTGAGATACTCAACGGTACAAATACCATTCCAGTGAATTTGGGTTTCAGATATTTTCCATATGCCTCACAGCAATCTTAATTCATACTGATTACAAATGTGCACTCCAGCATTAATCATTAGGCCATTAATCTTAATAACTTTGATGTGTTGTTACTGCATGCCAAGTAGATAACAAATGGTGATGATCACTTAATACAGAAGAGCATGCTGCTCATCGTGTCTTGTGGGCTCTGTCTCACTTCATCTTATGGCCGTGAATTCATGCTGGAGGTTCTCATCATTCGAAAGAGAAAGAAATGATGAGTTACCATTATTTGTCTACTTGTAACCATATGAGCAATGATAAACTTTAATAGGATCATACTTGGTATACTAGCTAAATAAAAGGAATAAAACTGATTGGAAATTACCTGTCGATAACTCTTGATTAGACTCAAAAGCTGTCACAGTTGAGGATGTTTGCAATATTCCTGGACACAGACAACTACAAAGCGATGTGCTAAGCATGACAAGAAATATAAACTACAGCAAACTCCTTGATATTCTTGAGGTATTTATTCTCTTTCTATATAAACTTTAATTTTTATGATGGCTGGTTTTCTTATCTTGGGTCCCTGGGTGATCCTCAGGGATCTGTAAAATCTTGAACTTGGTTGCAAAATTTTGTTTACATATAAAAACATGTTTCTGAGATGAGGACAAAGTGTTCTTAATTCGCCAAACTTTTCTTAATTTGCTAAAGTGTTTTTAATTTCAAAGGGGTTGATAACTACTGAATTAGATATATCATTTCCTTCATAAAACACAGGAAATGATTCTTTCATACTGAATATATAAATATGAATCTAAACTAATTAAAATAACAAATGCAAGAATTTTCTGTTGAATAACACTTCTGTCAGGGCTTCATAGGTGGCTCAGTGGTAAAGAACTCCCTTGCAATTCAGGAGACATGGGTTCAACCCCTGAGTTGGGAAGATTCCCTGGAGAAGGAAATGGCAACCCACTCCAGTGTTCTTGCCTGGAAAATCACATGGACAGAAGAGCCTGGTGGGCTACAGTCCATAGAGTTGCAAAGAGTCAGACATGACTGTCAAAGTAATAAAATTAACAACCTCAATTTTCTTTCCAATTTTAGCTATCAGTTATTATGCGCTTATTGTTCTGGTTGGAGCAATCACTGTACCAGTTTCAAAAATCTCTTACTTATTTCCATGCAAAGTTTACGGTACTGTAACCAAAAGCAAGAGAGTTCCAGAAAAACATCTATTTCTGCTTTATTGACTATGCCAAAGCCTTTGACTGTGTGGATCACAATAAACTGTGGAAAATTCTGAAAGAGATGGGAATACCAGACCACCTGACCTGCCTCTTGAGAAATTTGTATGCACGTCAGGAAGCAACAGTTAAAACTGGACATGGAACAACAGACCGATTCCAAATAGGAAAAGGAGTACGTCAAGGCTGTATATTGTCACTCTTCTTATTTAACTTCTATGCAGAGTCCATCATGAGAAACACTGGGCTGGAAGAAACACAAGCTGGAATCAAGATTGCCAGGAGAAATATCAATAACCTCAGATATGCAGATGACAACACTTTTAGGGCAGAAAGTGAGGAAGAACTAAAGAGCCTTTGATGAAAGTGAAAGAGGACAGTGAAAAAGCTGGCTTAAAGCTCAACATTCAGAAAACTAAGATCATGGCATCTGGTCCCATCATTTCATGGGAAATAGATGGGGAAACAGTGTCAGACTTAATTTTTTGGGGCTCCAAAATCACTGTAGATGCTGACTGCAGCCATGAAATTTAAAGATGCTTACTCCTTGGAAGAAAAGTTATGACCAATCTAGATAGCATATTGAAAAGCAGAGACATTACTTTGCCAACAAAGGTCCGTCTAGTCAAGGCTATGGTTTTTCCTGTGGTCATGTATGGATGTGAGAGTTGGACTGTGAAGAAAGCTGAGCACCGAAGAATTGATGCTTTTGAACTGTGGTGTTGGAGAAGACTCCTGAGAGTCCCTTGGACTGCAAGGAGATCCAACCAGTCCATTCTGAAGGAGATCAGCCCTGGGTGTTCTTTGGAAGGAATGATGCTAAAGCTGAAACTCCCGTACTTTGGCCACCTTATGTGAAGAGTTGACTCATTGGAAAAGACTCTGATGCTGGGAGGGATTGGGGGCAGGAGGAGAAGGGGACGACAGAGGATGAGATGGCTGGATGGCATCACTGACTCAATGGACATGAGTTTGAGTGAACTCCAGAAGTTGGTGATGGCCAGGGAAGCCTGGCGTGCTGTGATTCATGGGGTCACAAAGAGTAGGACCCGACTGAGCGACTGAACTGAACTGAACTGAACAACATCATCAATTTGATTCACTATCATTTGAAACATTTCATTTTTTAGTTCAAAGATCTCAACTCCAGTTAAACTGGCACAAAGAATTTGCTTTATTTTCAAAATCATTTTTTAATAAATCACTTCACACCTGTTTATATATATAAAGTGATGGGTGGAGAACACAAAAACCTGAATTGAGATATGGATGCTGGATAGTTATGTAAGTTTGCTCATTAGCTAAGTAATATGCTTCTGCATAGCCCTCTTCTGTCATATACCACTCGATGTATTACTTTAGAGAAACTGCATCTCACGTGAGTCATTACTTCTTTGTATCTCTTATAATAGCTGAAATGATAAAGTTGAATTCAGGAAGACAATGGTCTACTGTAGTCCTAAAGTAATCAGATGACTAGAAAAATTTTACTGATTAACCTATCTGCAGGGTAGGCACAGAATTGTAGATATAGAGAATATACTTGTGGACACAGTGGATGAAGGAGAGGGTGGGATGAATTGAGAGAGTAGCATTGGAATACATACACTACCATGTATAAAATAGCCAGCTGGTGGAAGTTACTGTACAGCACAAGGAGGCAGGCTCAGTGCTCTGTGATAACCTAGAGGGGTGGGATGGGGCGTGAGGGGCGCGCTCAGGAGGGAAGGGCTATATGTATACTTAGAACTGATTCATGTTGTTGTACAGAGGAAAATAACACAACATTGTAAAGCAATTATACTACAATTAAAAATTTTTTAAAAATAGATTTAAAAAAGAAAGAAAGAACAACCAAAAGACAATTGGCAGTAAAATTTAAAAAAAAAAACAAAAAACAGAACTTCTTTTGGTTTTAAAATGAGCTCTGATGGCAATTCCCAAGTAGAATTCTTAAAAATATTTTTAGCAATGGTAACTACATTATAATAAATACGTAGATATTCCCTAGATTTTACTTTTAAAGTATTTATTGCATATGTAAATACAATGTTTTGTTTAAAGGCAAATTATCTTAAAAAGGTTATGAAGGAGTGCCATAGCATTGCAAATGTTTGGGGATGACTTCCTCTGGTTAAATAATGATGGTAAATATAAAGAGATACAATTAGATCAGAGCTTGGAAATTGCTAGGCTAGGGAGAGCAGAGAAGAGTAGGGAATACAGAATAAGTACCCGCCCAGAGGAAGGAAAATGCCAGGCATCTCAAAATGATAATACGTTTCCTTTGAGCTGTTTGTGTAGAAAAATAAGAAACAATAATTTTGGAAATTAGGTTGAGATCAGGTTGTAAAGTCTAATTCCAAATCTTCTGGGCATTTTGTACCTGCTGAGGTTAAGACTGTTTTTATTTTTTTTTCCTTTGACCCCTACTAACACTTTGTATCTATATTATTCATAAACATTTATTATTTATAGCTTTCACCATCAGCTATCTTTTCATATTTATTTGTTATTTCTCCAACTAGATCATAAGTTTTTTTTTTAAAGGAAGAGCTCCTTTTATCTTTGTTTGCGAGCTGTGTGGCATTATAGCTAACCGAACAAATACATGTGAATAGAAAACTCTCCTGTACTTCTGAAAAGTTATTCCTGTTGTGGAATCAATCTATATAGCACAATGTCTGTCTTACCCTCTTCAAATCATATGCAGGAACAAGCAAGGTATTACATGGTATAGGAGAAAGATTATTAGCTTAGATTTATACTCAGGGTTCTAATTCCCATTATATTACTGGCTTTCTTTGGGACCTAGGCTTCCCGGATTCCTGCTGCCTCATTTTTAAAATTGGATTGTTACTACCTGTCTTTATTTATTTATTTATTTTACTTTACAATATTGTATTGGTTTTGTCATACATTGACATACCTGTCTTTTTTGGAAAGAATTTTCTCACAGTTAGGGATGACCAATAATGAAGAAGGTAGAGTACTTTAAATAAGAAATGGATGACCATGTGCCTGACAGGGTACAGAAAGGACTGCCCTGCTCAAAAGAGAACCTCTGCAAGTCCCAGAAAACGTAAAGATTTAATAATTTCATTATTTTAAGTGAGAAACAGCAAAAGCTCGACAAAAAGTGACCATAGCTGCAAGTCAAAGGCTGATCTTTAATCCAGCACCGTGAAGAAAGAACATCTGGGCCCACTTTGTCTGCGAAGCCATGTTGGCATAAAGACAACAGTCATTAAAGATCCAGGGCAAGGAAATGTAACCATTAACCTCTCTGGATGGCAATTTCTTCCCTGTAAAAAGTAAGAAAGGTGGTGTGGCACCCTCACAGACCATTCTAGTTCTAAGTTTGTTTAAAATTCTTCGGCTCCTAAGTCACTTCTGTCAGAAAATGGAGGAAAGTCTAATTTTGCCCTCCTTGGAGGAATGGCAGAGTTGGCTTGTGCAGCCTGGCCAGAGGAGATTACCAGGAATTTGGTAAATTGGTTGATATCACTCTGGTAGCTGGAGATCAGCCAGGTTGCTAACTTCTAAGTCACTTCAGTCGTGTCCGACTCTGTGCGACCCCATAGACAGCAGCCCACCAGGCTCGCCCATCCCTGGGATTCTCCAGGCAAGAACACTGGAGTGGGTTGCCATTTCCTTCTCCAATGCATGAAAGTGAAAAGTGAAAGTGAATTCGCTCAGTCGTGTCAGACTCTTCACAACCCCATGAACTGCAGCCTACCAGGCTCCTCCATCCATGGGATTTTCCAGGCAAAAGTACTGGAGTGGGGTGCCATTGCCTTCTCCAATCAGCCAGGTTACACCACAGAAATCAACAACTCTACAAATCAGGACCCCTCCTCAAGAGTGGGCTGTTAACTTCTACTAGCTTATCATCAGTCTTACTTGATCACGCTGTCCTAAGAGTGAGAATTAGACAGTTGTGGACAGCAAAATGGATAGAAAAGACAGGGATGGTACTTGGAAACATCTTAGCACCAGAGAATACTCAACAGGATCAAAGCACCGTAGTCAGAAAACAGAAGGTATTTAGGTAGTGGGAAAATGGATTCCCTTCTTGAACGACTGCAAAGTAGCAGTTCTGATACCACAACACAGATGTGCCGTGGTCATCTGAGTCTACTTTACAAGCTTAACTAACAAAATATGTAATTGTTTATATTCAAGTTAAAAGTATAGATTCTATTGTTATTCATCTGAGTATGGGTATGATAGTTTCATCAACAGATTTTAATAATTAATTAGTCTGGTTAACATATTCTTTTTCTACTGAAGTATAGTTGACTTACAATGTCATGTTAGTTTCAGGAGTACAGCACAATGATTCATATATAAATATGCATGTGTGTATATATATATTATTTTCAGATTTTTTTCTTATAGGCTATTACAAAATATTGAGTATAGTTCTCTGGACTATACGGTGGGTCCATGTTGGTTATCTGTTTTACATATAGGAGTGTGTATATCTAATCCCAAACTCCTAATTTACCCCTGCCACTCCCTTCCCCTTAGATAACCATAAATGAAAGTCTATCTGGGATGAGAGACCAGCAGTTCACTTTCGGTTGATTTGTTGGTCAGCTTGGTAACAAACATTTTTTCCTCCACAGCTTAATATCTATGTTAGTCAGTCACCAGTTGTTATAAAATTGAAAGTCATGAAAACATAAAAATGTTTTAAGCTGAACCCAAAATGGAACACAGCCCATTCATAATTAGAATGACAAATTATGTATGTTTTTAGGCTAAAAGTTCTAGATCTTCAATTCATGCTCACCTACTAGTTACCTCTTATTATTGAATCTACTTTAACTTTCTTTTAATACCTAAAAAAAAAAAAATTTCCTCTTCATTAGCTACTATTTATACTTTGGCCCTTCAGGTGATACTGAAGCCATGTTTAACATTCAGGGAGTAATTCCAGTACCTGCTTTGTGATTCTCATTTCTGGTGAACTGCACATATTTTCTTCTTTGATGTAGTCATTGACTATAACAGGAGACTGATAACTAGAAGAATCCAGCCCAATGTGAGCATACAATTTTAAGGATTATGCAAAAGAAAAAACTTGTGTGTATAAATTATACTTTCAATTGATTTAGGAACTACACATTTTACAAATTGCTTTTAAGAAGATTCTGAAAAAAAAAAAAAAAAAAAAAAAATTCTGCAGTTAAAGTATAGATGATTTTCAGCATGAGTTCATGATCATCACATTTGGTAGTCTTATGACATTTTCCCCCTCAAAATCTATTTCCCTATGGTCAAAATTACATCATTTATCATATTTTTTCCTCAGTGTGCTATCTTATTTCCAAGAACACTCGAGTTTCATTTGAAAATCTAGACCCTTACATTTTTCAAATGAAAACAGTCTGGGCCAATAGAAAAAAAAATAAACAACTGAATTTTAATATGTTCTTGCTACATCCTAGACCTTGTGCTGGATTTTATGTAACTGTTATTTAATACATATGGCAATCCAATGGAGTAGTTGCTTGTTTCGTGTTGAATCGTGTGCTTCTCCAAATCCTATGTTGATATCCAAGCTCACATTGGGATGTGACTGTATTTCGGGATAGACTTTCGGAGGTAATTAGGCTAAAATGGAGTCACCTGTTACAGTTGTTGTTGCTGTTGTTCAGTCATTAAGGCATGTCCAACTCTTCGTGACGCCCATGGACTGCAGCACAACAGGCTTCCCTGGCCTTCACTGTCTCCCGGAGTTTGCTCAAATTGAGTCCATCGAGTCAGTGATGCCATCCAACCATCTCATCCTCTGTTGACCCCTTCTCCTCCTGCCTTCAATCTTTCCCAGCATCAGGGTCTTTTCCAATGAGCCAGTTCTTCGCATCAGGTGGCCAAAGTAATGGAGTTTCAGCATCAGTTCCTCCAAGGAATATTCAAGACAGATTTCCTACTGGAAAAACCATAGCTTTGAATACATGGACCTTTGTTGGCAAAGTAATGTCTCTGCTTTTTAATATGCTGTCTAGGTTGGTCAAAGCTTTTCTTTCAAGGAGCAAGCACCTTCTAATTTCATGGCAGCAGTCACTGTATGCAGTGATTTTGGAGCCCAAGAAAATAAAGTCTGTCACTGCTTCCACTTTTTCCCCTTCTATTTGCCATTAAGGGATGGGACCTGATACCATGATCTTAGTTTTTTGAATTTTGAGTTTTAAGCCATCTTTTTCACTCTTCTCTTTCACTTTCATCAAGAAGCTCTTTAGTTCCTCTTTATTTTCTGCCATTAGAGTGGTGTAATCTGCATATCTGAGCTTGTTGATCTTTCTCCCCACAATCTTCATTCCAGCCTGTGATTCATCCAGCCTGATATCTTGCATGGTGTGCTCTGCCTAGAAGTTAAACAAACAGGGTGATAATATACAGCCTTGTCTTACTCCGTTCCTTAATTTCAACTGATCGGTTGTTCCATGTAAGGTTCAAACTGTTACTTGTTGACCTGCATAAAGGTTTCTCAGGAGGTAGGTAATTCAGTCAGTTCAGTCACTCAGTCATGTTTGACTCTTTGTGACCCCATGGACTGCACACGCCAGGCTTCCCTGTCCATCACCAACTACTGGAGGTTGCTCAAACTCATATCCATTGAGTCAATGATGCCATCCAACCATCTCATCCTCTATCATCCCCTTCTCCTCCCACCTTCAATCTTTCCCATCATCAGGGTCTTTTTCAATGAGTAAGTTCTTCACATCAGGTGTCCAAAGTATTAGAGTTTCAGCTTCAGCATCAGTCCCTCCAATGAATATTCAGGACTAATTTCCTTTAGGATGGACTGGTTGGATCTCCTTGCTGTCCAAGGGACTCTCAAGAGTCTTCTCCAACACCACAGTTCCAAAGCATCAATTCTTCAGTGCTCAGCTTTCTTTATACTCTAACTCTCACATCCATACATGACTACTAGAAAAACCATAGCTTTGACTAGAAGGACCTTTGTCAGCAAAGTAATGTCTCTGCTTTTTAATATGCTTTCTAGGTTGGTCATAGCTTTTCTTCCACAGAGCAAGTGTCTTTTAATTTCATGGCTGCTGTTACTCTACAGTGATTTTGGACTCCAAGAAAATAAAGTCTCTCACTGTTTCCATTGTTTTCCCATCTATTTGCCATGAAATGATGGGACTGGATACCATGATCTTAGTTCTTTGAATGCTGAGTTTTAAGCCAACATTTTCACCCTCCTCTTTCACTTTCATCAAGAGGCTCTTTAGTTCTTCCTCACTGTCTGCCCTAAGGGTGGTATCATCTGCATATCTGAGGTTATTGATATTTGTCCCAGCAATCTTGATTCCAGCTTGTGCTTCATCCAGCCTGGCATTTCACATGATGTACTTTGCATAAAAGTTAAATAAGCAGGGTGACAATATACAGCCTTGACATACTCCTTTCCCGATTTGGAACCAGTCTGCTGTTCCATGTCCAGTTCTAACTGTTGCTTATTGACCTGCATACAGATTTCTCAGAAGGCAGGTAAGGTGGTCTGGTATTCCCATCTCTTTAAGAATTTTCCACAGTTTGTTGTGATCCACATAGTCAAAGGCTTTGGCATAGTCAATAAAGCAGAAGTAGATGTTTTCTGGAATGCTCTTGGGTTTTTGATGATCAAATGGATGTTGGCAATTTGATCTCTGGTTCCTCTGCCTTTTCTAAATCCAGCTTGAATGTCTGGAATTTCATGGTTCACATACTGTTGAAGCTTGGCTTAGAGAATTTTGAGCATTACTTTACTAGCGTGTAAGATGAGTGCAGTTGTGTGGAAGTTTGAGCATTCTTTGGCATTGCCTTTCTCTGGGATTGGAATGAAAACTGACCTTTTCCAGTCCTGTGGCCACTGCTAAGTTTTCCAAATTTGCTGGCATATTGAGTGCAGCACTTTCACAGCATCAT